>NC_088793.1:119763478-119984139 GCF_011386835.1 Chrysemys picta bellii
CTTTAGTCTGTAAAATCAGTACTGCCAGATGTAGTAGGAATCCCTGATGTTACTTTGGTACTTGCTTCAATAATTTTTTTTTTTTAAGAAGCAAAGTAGCTTCAGAAAGGTGTAAGTATAAGGGGTCCATCTGCTGGCTTACCTCCTGGCAGATCCAAGTGCAGGAGCAATTTCAAAAGCTAGAGGAGGCCTAGAGTGTCATATATGTGACACTCTTAATTCTGGAGAGGTGGTAGGCTCAGCTTGCATCACTCTGCAGTGCCTCCAGCAGCCAGTTCCTGGAGCAGAATTTAGAGCAGTTACAAGAAGCTCTTTGTCCTGTAGAACAGCGTTGGCAACTTTCTAACATATAGTGCATAGCAGTGTAGGGAGTATGATAAAAAGAGGCATGTGGTGTTTTAAGTAAGTTATATAACATCAAAGTGTGCAGAATGCCAGGTCTTGATCCAATTCCCATTGATGTCACTCCTCTACTTGGGTCTGCCACTGACAAACCATCTAAGCAGTGAGCTCTTAGATATTACTACTGACATGCCTCAGGTGCCTTGTGAGACATGAGGCTTAAGCTCAAAGGCCGTTGACTTTCCACTGACTTCACTGAGGCAAGCTCAGGCTCTTAAACAGCTAAACCTTTTCTAGTGTTTTTATAGATACCACAGATCTAAATCAGCATTGTATTACTCCAGTTGTCAGCTGATGTAACTCCATAAAAATCAATGGATTTCCACTGGTATGAGCCTGGAGTAACACAATGCTGAGTCAAGCCCTACATATTTAATAATGGCTAAACTATTCTCTTGTAACCTATTTTTAAAATAACATTGGAGCAGAGATAATTAGGAACATACATGTGGAAATATAAATGTTAAGAATTCTGTTTGAGCTAGTACTTTAAACAGTCCTATTGTTTTATTCTAAAATGTCATTACTCTGTGCAGTTAACAGTTTAAAATAGGATCATGAGCTGAGAGGGGGAAATCTTGGAGGTCAACTAACAGACCAATACACCTTCCCCTGTACTGCAAATGTTTATTTGCTTCCCTTGTGGTTATGTTTACTTAACATGCTTAAGGACTTGTCTATACTTACAGTGCTACAGCTGCATGCTCTAGTGCTTAGCGAAGATGCTACCTATACTGACAGGAGAGCTTCTCCCGTCGATATAGCTACCGCCTCTCGGAGAGGTGGAGTACCTATGTCAATGGGCAAAGCCCTCCTGTCAACATAGCGCTGTCTACACCAGAAGTTAGGGTGGTATAACTGGATCACTCAAGGGTGTAGATCAGGGGTGTCAAACTCAATTGCACAGGGGGCCAAAACTCAAAACTCGCGGGCCGAACAGTATAACCATTTATTTAACAGACTAAATATTTATGTTTTTTAACCATTAATATGAACCAAAATACAGGATATCATTCCAAAATAAATACATTTCAACTTAAAATATTTTGCTCTTCATAAAAAAATATCCTGTCAATACAATACATTCAAAATCTGTACATGCTGGAATATTAAAAAATCTGAAAATATAAATAAAAAATTGAATTTAAAGCAAAAGTATAATCATAACAAATCATAACATTCCATTTTCTTGTCCTATTTAGTCAGAGCCTGATACTTGGAGTCTTTTCTTTGCAACAAGTTCGTTTATGTTTGGGGTTAGGTTCTGTGTTGTGAAGATTCTCAGGATCGATTGCAGGTGTTCATCAGTGAGGCGACTCCTGTGTGACGTTTTGTTAATTTTCATCACAGAGAACAGCTGCTCGCACAGATATGTGCTGCCAAACATGGACAGGATTCGAGCCGCATGTTGGCGGAGCTGCGGCATCGCTTCAGGAATGAAGCGAGTGAACTGTGCTGGCCCCGCAGTGTCGTACTTTGCCTTCAGTGTCCCGTTACATTGCAGTTCTATCAGCTCCATCTGCATTTCTACAGGTGCGGTTTCCACATCGACTGCAAATGGGTTGCGAAGCAGCTCGAAGTTACTTTTCTGTGCCTCAAAGTCACTGAAGCGCCGTGCGAACTCAGTGCGCAGCGCGCTGAGTTTTTCAGCAAAGGTGGCATTTGGGAAAACTGTGGCACTTTCTTGGTTCCGTATTACTTGGCAACAGGGAAAGTGAGACAAGTTGCATTGGTGCATTTGTGTCTCCCATAAGCGCAGCTTCACTTGAAATGCCTTCACTGCATCATGCATATCGGTTATTATGTGCTCCCGTCCCTGGAGTTGAAGGTTTAAAGTGCTAAGATGCGACGTTATGTCAGCCAGGAACGCCAACTCACATTTCCACTTTTCATCCCGCAGAACTGTGCAGTCTTTCCCCTTACTGTCCATGAACTGGCAGATTTCCTCTCGCAGCTCAAAGTGTCTTTTGAGAACTTTTCCCCGACTTAGCCACCGGACCTCCGTATGATATGGCATATCGCCAAACTCGCTATCTATTTCCCGCAGAAAAGACTGGAATTGGCGGTGATTTAAACCGTGGGCTCTGATAAAGTTGACGGTTTGTGTTACAGTGTTCATCACATGATCCATTTTTAGGACTTTAGCACTCAGCGATTCCTGGTGTATGATGCAGTGATACACTGTCAACTCACCGGCACAGTTCTCCTCCCGCATCTTTGAGCGCATCCTTCCCACCAGTCCATTTTTTTCACCACACATAGCAGGTGCGCCATCTGTTGTAAGTCCAACGAGTTTTTCCCACGGCAGTTTCATGTCGGTTACACTTTGAAATACATTTCCAAAGATGTCTTCTCCTTTCGTTGTCCCGTGCATCGATTTAATGTCCAGTATTTCCTCTGTTACGCACAAATTGGAATCCACACCACGGATAAATATCGCCAGCTGTGCAGTGTCAGTCGCGTCAGTAGTTTCATCCACGGCAAGGGAGTATGCAACAAAATCTTTTGCTCTTTCAGTCAACTGTGTTTTCAAATCAGTCGCCATCTCACAAACCCGATTAGCAACAGTGTTTCTGCTGAGGCTTACATTTGCAAACGCTCGTGTTTTATCTGGACAAAGGACGTCGCACACTTTCATCATACAATTCTTTACGAATTCCCCCTCGGTAAACGGCCGTCCTGATTTGGCGATCTCTTCGGCCACAATGAAACTTGCTTTCACAGCAGCTTCACTTTGTGATTTTGCTTTGGTGAAAAACGTCTGCTGGGATGTCAAATTCTTCTTCAACTCCTCTACCTTTTGTAGCTTCTGTCCTGCGCTCAGGTTTTTGAATTTGTTCTCATGTTTCGTCTCGTAGTGCCGTCTTAGGTTATACTCCTTCATTACAGCGATATTACTCCCGCAAAGGAGACACACTGGTTTACCTGCAATTTCAGTAAACATATACTCATTCTCCCACCGGCTTTGAAAGCCTCGGTTTTCAGAATCAATTTTTCTCTTGGCCATTGTTGGGGTCTAGCTTTGATTTGATATTAGCGTTGTATACATCAACAGACCGCGAACTTGAACCGCGGCTTGCCGTTGGCGGCAATTGCACTGCATCATGGGATTTGTAGTGTGTGTTATTGGGGCGTCATATCACAGGGCCATTAAAAACAGATATATAAAACGATTTCGCGGGCCGGATATAATTGTATGGCGGGCCGGATGTGGCCCACGGGCCTTGAGTTTGACACATGTGGTGTAGATTTTCCATAGCCCTGAGCGATGTAATTATACTGACATAAGTTTGTAGTGCAGACCACAGCTGAGAATATATAGATATCACTATAAGCCAGGTCTACACTACAAACTTACATTAGTATAACTACATAGCTCAGGGATGTGAAAAATTCACATCCCTGGGCCACGCAGTTATACTGACCTAACCCCCGATGTAAACAGCACTAGGTTGATGGGAGGGCTTCTCCTGGAGGTGGATTAACTACGCTGAGGGGAGAAGCTCCCTCATGGGCATAGTGGCATCTGCGCTAACGCTGCGCAGCTTCATTGCTGCAGCTTTAAGTGTAGGTCTGTTCTCAGCTTTGTTCTGGAGTTACAGTTTGAGGCTTGGCTGTGATATACCAACATAAGTTTGTAGCAAAAAACTATGTTGCTCAGGGGTGTGGAAAATCTGCAGTGCTATAAGTGTAGACAAGCCCAGCACTTGCTCCTGCTGGTAGGTCAGCATTACTGATGGGATGCTGTTGGCCCCCAGACAGCTGCTAGAAGAGGAGTATCCCTTGATCCTTAATGCTAATGTATGCAACCCCCACCACCACGCCTGGTACCCCAGGCACACATAGACAGTGGAAGTACCTGCCCTCGGACGGGTTGAGCTGTGTGTGCTGCCGCTGTGCCCACGGGTTCTGCTCTCAATGCTGGCCTGTCTCTGTGTCCCCCGCTCTGCCGCATGCCCCGGAGTCGTGCTGCTGCTTGCGCTGTGTGGACACCAGGGGCCCAGCCTTGCTGCGGCTCTAGGGGCTGCCACAGTACCAAGGCTGAGTGTGGCCCCGAGGCCATGGCACGAGTCACAGCAGCTGAGGGCGGGGCGGCACTGCAGGGGGCTGGAGCCATGTCCAGGAGGCGGCTGTGTGCGGGCACATGGTGGAGGAGGCGGCAGGGAAGCAATGGGCATGGTTGCGGATAAACAGGGACCTGCCCTTCTGTGCCTGGAGCCCCTGGGTGTGGGTGGAGCCGCGGCCACACTAGGGTGACCAAATGTCCCAATTTTATAGGGACAGTCCCAATATTGGGGCTTTGTCTTATATGGGTGCCTATTACCCCCACTCGAGCGTTGCCAGGTGTCCAGTTTTTGACCGGAATGCCCGGTCGAAAAGGGAGCCTGGTGGCTCTGGTCAGCACTGGTGACTGGGTCGTTAAAAGTCCGGTTGGCATGGCTGGTAGGCGCCTTACCTGGCTCTGCGTGGCTCCCCAGAAGCAGCAACATGTCCCTCCACTCCTAGGCAGAGGGATGGGCAGGGGGGCTCTGCGTGCTACCCTGAATGCTGGCTCCGCAGCTCCCATTGGCCAGGAAGTGCAGTCAATGAGAGCTGCGGGCGGAGGCAGTACGCACCACACGGAGCCGCCCCTACGCCTAGGAGCCAAGGGCCATGTCGCTACTTCTGGGGAGCCCCAGAGATAAGCGCTGCCTGAAGCCCTCTCCCTGCACCCTCTCCTGTACCCCAACCCCGCACCCCTGAGACCCCTCCTGCACTCTGAACCCCTCAGCCCTGGCCCGGCTCTGGAAACCACACCCCCAGCCGGAGCCTTCACCCCTCCTGCACCCCAGCCTGGTGAAAATGAGTGAGTGGGGTTGGGGAGAGCAAGCGACAGAGGCGGGGGGATAGAGTGAGGGGGCGGTGGCAGTGTTCGGTTTTGTGCCACCGTGATTAGAAAGTTGGAAACCCAACCACGCCTCCCCATCCTGATTTTTCACACTAATCTGGTCACCCTAGTTCAACTAGGCCTGAGGCAGCTAAGTGGATCCGGTTCCTACCCTTTCGTTCAAATGGTGCCAACACCGGGCGTGGCCCTGAGGTGATGGGCGGGGCTCGCTGATTGCCGGTGACATGGGCGGGCCAGGCCGGCGTCCCGTGGTGGTGGGGGGGGGCACGGATGGATGGCGTGAAGTAATCAGGGTGTAGTTTCGTGTCCCCGTCCGCCCCCCGTAGCCCGCTCGCGCCTCACTCCCCCAGCAGGTGCGCACGGAGGACCTTTCCCCCGCCCTCCCCAGGAACAAGAGTCGGGCAAGAGTCTCGGAGCTGTGGCGCTCGTACATCTCGGTGTCACGTGACAGATCCCGGCGTGACGTGCGGTTGGATGACGCGTACGGAAGCGCTGCGGCGGCTGCTGATTCTGCCACGGACGGTTGTGAGGCTGCGGCTCGCGCCCGAGTCTGTTACGAGAGGAGGTGCCACCAGTGCGCATGCGGCTCGCAGATGGAGCTGTGAGTGGGGGGCGCGGGGAGGGGGTGTCTTGGGCTCCGGGCTGTGCCCAAGGCGGGGCGGTCCCTCTCCCCGCCCCCACGATCCCCCCATCCTGGTCCTTACCCTGGGCGCTGGGTCCAGGTGTTGTGCCCCCCCCCCCCCGTGAATGACCCTCCCCTTGCTGCTGTACCGGTAGGCAGCGCTCCCGGACCTGCGCAGACCCCCCCCACACACACACACACACGGGGGTGGGGGACTCGGGCAGGGCCGTCTTAGGGCCTGTGCCCTACGGCAGGCCAGAGTAAATGTTCCCCACGGTCCCTGCTGGCCTTGTGCTCTGTGACCCTCCCCGTGGTGTGTGTCCCCCGCGCGCGCCCAGCCCGCCCCCGGGAGAGCGGTCAGCAGCCTCGCAGCTGGCTCCTGCGGGAACGTAACGGGGAAGCAAGGTGACCAGCCGGCTCCCCCCGGGACCGTGGGGTAGGCAAGGAGTGTAGCCTTGGAAAGGCTGCTTTAGCGCATTGCCTGCTTCAGTGCGAGCACCCTCCTTAATGTGTGTCCCCAGGCATCCTCTAGGCTGTTCCGATCTTGGGTGGGGGTGGCTCTTGTTCAGTGGGGATGTGTGGTTGAGGAGAAGTTTTAAGTCCTGTTGGCCTGCTTGACTGGCAGTGAGAGGAGGTGTGATTGGGTGGGAGAAGGAGAAAAGCTGATGTGTTGGACGATTTAAGTTGTTGTCCCTTTAGCATTGTGTTTTTAAGTGTATTTCAAAGGTGTCCAGAGCCTTGGATGGGTGTCCTTTGGTGTGGGGCTGTTTTTAGATAGAAATGAAAGGGAAAGTTATAGGAAACATCATCTAAATCAGATCAGGCATTGGACCTAACTTCTAGTTAAATAGTAACTTGATCCTCGAGGTCAGTGTTTCTCAACCTTTTTGATACCAGGGACTGGCTTGCTGCCTTCCTAAACTGTGTCAGGGAGATCTCAGGGACTGGCGCTGGTCCACGGACCGGTTGCTGAGAAGCACTGCCCAGGTGAATGCGGATCTCTTAGAAAGGCTGCTTTGGTTGAAGGGCCTGCCAATGTGTTTGAAGATGTATTAGATGTGCAGTTATAGGTTAGTTTGCTGTTGAATTCTAGGGCGGTTCTGTTTTTTGTGTTTACCTACATATGCTGTTTTCTGTGTGCAGACTTTATTTGGGAATTAAGGGTAGAATGTTTGCTACTCTAGGCAAACTTGGAATGTCACAATCGTGAATTGCTAAACATTATACTGCCTCTAATACAAACCTGGCAATACTCACTTGGAGACAAGTCTTGATTTTGACAGTCATATAACATAAACATAGTGTTGAAAGTCTCTTTCCTTTGTTGAAAGATTTTGCATTATGTGTTTCAGGCCAGGTCTATGCTATAAACTTGCATCAGTATAACTGTCGCTCAGGGGTGTGAAAAATCCTACCACCACCACCACCACCACCACCACCGAGTCCGCAGCTCCCACTGGCTGGGAACTATGGCCAATGGGAGCTGCGGGGGCGGACAGCGCACAGAGACCTGCTGCCCCCACGCCTCTGGGACCGCAGAGATATGCCAGCCGCTTTTGGGAGCGGTGTGGGGTCAGGGCAGTCGGAGGGGAGCCTGCCTTAGCCCTGCTGCACCGCCGAACTTTTAGCGGATGGATATCGCAATCAGCTGGCAGAGGCTCTGGGATCGACCAGTCGATTGCGATCGACTGGTGACCTCTGGTCTAAAGCGTATGTAGGTCATGCTAATACCGACTACATTAGTACAGAGTTTCTGGAAATTCTGAGTCTTTGCACCAGAGAGTTAATTCTGAACCTTGTCCCTTCCTGTATTTCCGTGCCCTCCACTGTATGTTGGTGTGTGTGTCTTTAACTTATCCAGTGGTACAGGAAAAGGTCTCTAAAATTCGCCATTTGAACATACACTTGCAGACCAAGCTAACTTGCCTAGTCAAGGATTAACTTTTTCCTTTCCTAGAGGACTTCCATATTATTTATTCTCTGGAAAAAAAATTCAAATTGCATGTTTAAGTGGGGAGCTCTTATGGGGAGACTGTTGTCTTGCATTTATATTTAATATCTTTCATCCTAAAGTTTCTTACAGATTTAGCAATAAATATATATAGGGGTTACTTTGCCTACACTTTTGTGCAGCCAACTCTGGGTTAGAACATGTCAATTTAACAGTGCAGAGAAACTACACAATGGTTTGGGGGGAAAGTGAAGAACCCTGTACCCAATTAAAGTTCTAGAAATTATTGTAGACTGTAACTATGTTAATTTGAATTTGGCTGGGGGGGGTTATTATTTCTACTTTTTTGAAAAATGCTGTAGAATGTTATTGATTTACAAGTGGCTAGGATGTCTGTTTTTACCCCTTAAAGGAAAAATGGTACCTCCAAAGCTAATGTCTCCTAGCACTGTGCTGAGCTAGCTGTAAGTTCAACATTAATTTAAATTCCACACTGTAAACTTCTGAATTGCCAACACCACTTCCTGTCAGCATGTAGATACTCCTTAGTGTGTTAATACTATTCCGCTACTAACATAGCCTGACTCTACTTGAGCTCCAGCAGCTTCACAGCAAATGTCTGCAGAGCTGGTTGATAGTGTTTATTATTTGATAATACATGTTTAGAAGGTGTCCCATGACCAAAGGCCTCTGGATCTCCAGCACACAGAATATACAAAATAAGCAGCCAAAGTAAATTATACTTACTTTTGTGGCAATGCAGAAAAGTATAATTTTGAGCCCCGTAACTTGCAAAGTTTTTCAAATATCCTCCCCTCCACTTGGCTGACAGGTTGATCTTAATGACAGTTGCATGTTGTTATACGTAACCTGCTGCATTATTATCCATAAATTCACTATCACCATATTACAGTATCTAGGATTTTCCATTGAGATCTGCAACTTGGGGACAAGACTTTCAGTGGCATGGTGACTGTCCGTAGCTGGATAATTATATTTTTTAGATCAATTATTGGGAATATTTGAGTATATTAAGAGAACCTTTGTTGACTGGCCAAATCGTAAGAATCACTCTCTATTCTAGAAGCTAAAATAGAGTAACACAGAAAAGGAGAGATGGCGGAGAGTTGGTGTAGTCTTGTATCTGTCAGTTACCAGATAACAAGGATAGGTTGGCCTGCTGGAAGTAAGTAGGGATCATTATATTAAAATCCCTTCCTCAGACTATTCAAGTTGTGGACATTGACAGAAACTTTAATTCAGGAATAGTGTGAAATCACAGCTGCTTTCATGGAATGGGAAAGATTATTGGTAATGTTTCCTCCCAAGATGATAATACCAAATCCACTACTAGTTTCATGGTGGGCAGTTTAGGCAAGTATTAAGCACCTCTGTACTGACTTTGATATTTACCTTGTTCCCTCAATCTAACTTTATCACATTTCTAGGCTCCTTTTTGTCCTTCTGCTTCATTTAACTCTGAGCTATTCTTGATTGGCCTTAGTTCTTCCTTCAGCCCCAGCTATTCAACTCAGGCCTTGTCTACACTGCCACTTTACAGAGCTGCAACTTTCTCACTCAGGGTGTGAAAAAACACATCCCTGAGCGCTGCAAGTTTCAGTGCTGTAAAGTGATAGTGTAGACAGTGCATCCGCGCTGGGAGCTGTACTCCCAGTGCTGGGAGCTACTCCCCTCGTGGGGGTGGGTGGGTTTTTTTTTTTTTTTTTTTTTTTTTTTTTTTTTTTTTTTTTTTTTACAGCGCTGGGAGAGATCTCTCCCAGCCCTCTGCCACGACTACACAGCCTCGTTATAATGTTGCTAGTGAAGACATATCCATAGTCTCTGTTAGTGACCAAGACTTTAATAACTTCCTTTCCTCCTCCCCAGCCGTTTTTTTAACTTCAGCTCACTGATCGATACAACCATTTCAAAAGCTGTTTCCTCCTTTGTGATTTTGATGTCCTCATTTAACGTGTGATGCCAATCCCTGTTTGATTTTTTTATTATCCTTTATCCACCTGCATGTTTTTGTACATTTGTAAAATTCTGGTTTTGTTATTTGCATCATGCTCAGAATCAATGGTGATACTTCTAGTATATGAAACAGCCATTAACTGATTGTGGAATAAGACCAGTTATTCTTATTTGGAGAGAACTTTGAAACTGTTAAAAGAAGGAAGGAATGAAAAAGTGATTGAAATGGATAGTCCAAAGTTCATATTTTGTTTACAAAGGCCAAGTGGACTGAGTCTAGAAAAATGAGAAATTCTAAAGTATATGGATTAATAATGTTGCCAGCTGGGACAAGAAAAAAAAACAATGGAAGAGGACCTGATACAAGTGAATAGAAAAGCACAGAGTATCTCATTGTATGTGGTCAACAAATTTACCAAACAGCTTCTAACCAAGGCCAGTACGAAAGTGGGTGGTGAGGGCAGTTGGGTCCAGGCTCAGCATTCTGCTGAAAAGCCAAGTGTGCATCTCCTATTAGCCCTCCCTGGCTGTTGCTGTGGTGAAAGGTAACACAGACATGCATGCCTTAGTATTTCCTGCAGTGTGCTGCCCCTGGGCTTTGAGGGTATGGGAACATCTTTCTTTATAGGCTTTGACTGGGAGGTGTATGATAAAAAATAGAGCTCCCCTTCCCTTGCTTGGCCTCTGGGTGTGTCATTGTTACTTGAACATGCAAGTTCCTGGCTGCTCTGAAAGATGGGAATCGCCATTCTCATGAGACTTGGTAGATCTCTGCCCCCCTGGTGGGAGACAGGGGTTTTGTTCAGTTGCCTGCCCTTTATGAAGCATCTAGACAGGTAAAATACTGGCTACAGCTGTACTCTCCTGAACAATTTCAGTTGCCATTAGTGAGAAAGCAGGTGTTTCCGAGCTTTGTTCGTGACAGTGTGGAGACTTAATAGCTCAGGAGATTGGTATGGGAATACAGAGCATCTCACCTCCAGATCATCTCTTTCAAATCTGACCCAGCCTGAGAGTCAGATTTGGAAGAGATTATCACTATAACTGTTTGGTAACCTCTGTGAAATTAGTTGTCATGTTCAGTTTGTGGTGAACAGATGCAGTATTACCTACTCCATCTGCTTAAAAATACTGAGATTTTTAAAAAGTGGATTGTTTGTTTGCTTCTGGTTTTGCATCTTTAGGGCTTCACATTTTTAAACTCTTCTCTGTAACCATAAAGGTTAGAAATTTAGTTTACATTAAAATATCAGCGTTCATTCTGTTTTTGTCACAGGACCCAGGAGCTGGAGCTTTAAAGAAAAACACAAAATGTTGTGAGACTTGTGATAAAATCACGAGAACTGGCAGCAATGTAGGTCTCTGCATCACAGTTTGATGCCCTTTTTAGATGTATTATCAGAGGCCTATGATTGAGTCTGTATGTTGCTCACATTTCTTCATCCTGAATTCAAGGCTCTGTACAACTTTTTTCTGCTTGCTTTTTCTGCTCTCATTTTCTCCTCATCTCACTCCTTTCACATAAGTCCCCACATACATGCTCCCTTTATTTCCTTCTTCCGTTCTCATCTTCATGCCTTCTTCTATGCTTCCCCTTTTGCTTAGAACAGTCTTTCTTGTGTTTCAGCCCCACCTCACTGAAATACTTCCTTACATACAGAACATTTATTTTCAAAGCCTTTCAGTGATAACTCAGTAGTAACGGAAGTTTAAATTATTTTAAATAAACATATTGGTGAAAGATGTGAAAACCGTTCACACTGTATGCTTAATGCCCCGTGCTCCCCAAGAGAAGTATCCCCCTTCTCAGTATTTGCTGTGTCTCACAGTATTTGCTGTTTTCCTCTTTCTCCCCAACTAGTCTTTTGTCATTTTGTTGTATTTTTAATACAAGATTGTAAGTTCCTCTCTTCTCAGCAAAGCCCATGTTGCCTTATTCAGCTGTAAAATACTTTGTACACCTATGACACCATCTAATAATGAGTGAACATTAAAATTGAACTATCGTTTGTAGAAGTGGTTTCTTCAGGGCAGGGTGGGGAAACATGCACTGTTGTTGCCTACATTATCTCTGTCCTGTGAGTAAATAAAGGACCTACATGTCCCCGGTTGTCAAGCCAGCTCCATGAATATTGTGAGTGAAGAGTCTTGTTACTTTACCTGAGGATTGTGGATAGTCAGAAAAACGTTAGTTTTAGCAGCATTTTGCGTCCATGTTAAATGCTTTGAAATCTCTGCTGAAATGAGGAGATAAAAGTATGCATATGAAGAAATGATAAAACAATGTTTTCTGTGATCCTGATATTAACTGCCTCAGGATATTCTACAACTGTCTAAGTAGCTACCTGTTATGATGCATGTTTATTTCTTTTCCAATACAGTCTAAAAAATATCCAATGTAGGACGTTGCCCAGAATTTCTTGCATAATTAGGAATTTGTAGAATTGAAAGCCCTTGGAAAATTACAAATAGTACAACATTGTGTCAGTCTATTCATATCAATGCAATATACACCCATATAAACAGCTTTAAACCAGTACAAGTGTGTCCACACAAAAATTTGTTCTGACTTAGCTAAACTGGTCAAGTTAAATCAGTGCGAAAACTGTATGTAGTTTAAATGAGAAACTTAAAGGGACATTGTCAATTTAAAAACCACACTTGTCTAAGAAACTTGTGCCTACTTTTGCAAGTGAAGATTTATGTATCTGAAAGGTCAGAGAAATATTTTTCTTATGTACTTTTGTTTGTGCATTTGACAACTTCCTGTGGATAGTTAGTTTCACTCTTTTCCCTGTATAGTCAGCTAGTCAGTCAGTTTCTCCTGTTTTGTAGACCTTTTGCACAGCAACAGGAGAGAGACACTTAACAGGCCTTGGACTGTCAGTGCAAGGTGCTACCACAAGAATCTCGTAAAGCCAGTTTGTGCAAACTTGCAGTGTGGACAGTGACTCATTTGCATCCCTCCTTACACCTACATCTTTGTTTTAAACCTGACTAATGCTTGGCTTTCCCTGTGAGTGAACTAAAATGAGCAGATAAGTTTCAGCTGTTTAAAACGTCACACCTCAGAAAGAAGCATTTAATTAAATACAGTATCTGCATTACAATTGGAATTGCAAGCGTTAAGACATCTTTTCCAGGAAGTGCTTTGTAGACCAATGGTGTCCATAGAACACAGTTTGAGAGCCTCTGCTTTAATGTATTTTGATACTGTATTCCTCATGATTAAAGTGCCTTAATATTCTTAAAATTTATTAAGCCCAAATCTGTGATCCATGTTTCCTTGACATGAACACTTACTATTTAAATCAAAATTGTATGTATCTCCTTAGCATATTGGATCAAATTGTAAAAGTAGTTGCCGGTGCACATATACTGTACATAAGCCTGAGCATCCTTAAGCTGGACGCAGCCCTAGATAGGGCCTGAATCAAAATACACATCTGAATTGCAGATTGAACCCATCTTTCTAATGGGCTGAACACTCCAAACTTTGGGAAAGATCAGATTTGGATCCAGAGTCTGAACCTACACATCTAGCAGCATCCAGGTCTGGGGTTTGTCTCATCCCATTATATAGATGAAGTTCCAGGATCATATTTATATAAAAGGGGTGGAAAGCTGACTATATACATGTATCTCAGGGTATGTCTACACTACGGGATTAATCCGAATTTATATAATTCAAATTTTGGAAACAGATTGTATAAAGTCGAATGTATGCGGCCACACTAAGCACATTAATTTGGTGGTGTGCGTCCATGTACCAGGGCTAGTGTCGATTTCCGGAGTGTTGCAGTGTGAGTAGCTATCCCATAGTTCCCGCAGTGTCCCCCGCCCATTGGAATTCTGGGTTGAGATCCCAGTGCCTGATGGGGCAAAAAACATTGTCGCAGGTGGTTCTGGGTACAGCCTCACTCCTCCTTCCATGAAAGCAATGTCAGACAACCATTTCACACCTTTTTTCCTGGGTGAACACTGCATGAACATTGTAAACACCTCGCGCGTTCTCGTGCAGTTTATGCTGAGCCAGGACCAGAAAAACGAGGCGAGGAGGCGGCGGCGACGGCAGCGCAGCGACAAGCATGACATGGACATGGACACAGAATTCTCTCAAACCGCGGGCCCCGGTGCTTTGGAGATCATGTTGTTAATGGGGCAGGTTCTATCCGTGGAACGCCGATTCTCGGCCCAGGAAACAAGCACAGACTGGTGGGACCGCATAGTGTTGCAGGTGTGGGACGATTCCCAGTGGCTGCGGAACTTTCGCATGCGTAAGGGCACTTTCATGGATCTTTGTGACTTGCTGTCCCCTGCCTTGAAACGCCAGAATACCAAGATGAGAGCAGCCCTCACAGTTGAGAAGCGAGTGGCGATAGCCCTGTGGATGCTTGCAATGCCAGACAGCTACCGGTCAGTCGGGAATCAATTTGGAGTGGGCAAATCTACTGTGGGGGCTGCTGTGATGCAAGTAGCCAAAGCAATCACTCAGGTGCTGCTACGAAAGGTAGTGACTCTTGGAAATGTGCAGGTCATAGTGGATGGCTTTGCTGCAATGGGATTCCCTAACTGTGGTGGAGCGATAGATGGAACCCATATCCCTATCTTGGCACCTAAGCACCAGGGTACCCAGTACATAAATCGCAAGGGGTACTTTTCAATGGTGCTGCAAGCACTTGTGGATCACAAGGGACGTTTCACCAACATCAACGTGGGCTGGCCAGGAGGGTTCATGATGCTCGTGTCTGCAGGAACACTACTCTGTTTAAACGGCTGCAGCAAGGGACTTACTTCCCGGACCAGAAAATAACCGTTGGGGATGTTGAAATGCCAATAGTTATTCTTGGGGACCCAGCCTACCCCTTAATGCCATGGCTCATGAAGCCATACACAGGCAGCCTGGACAAGAGTCAGGAGCTGTTCAACTACAGGCTGAGCAAGTGCAGAATGGTGGTAGAATGTGCATTTGGCCATTTAAAAGGTTGCTGGCGATCGTTACTGACTTGCTCAGACCTCAGCCAAACCAATATCCTCATTGTTATTTCTGCTTGCTGTGTGCTCCACGATCTCTGTGAAAGTAAGGGGGAGCCCTTTATGGCGGGGTGGGAGGCTGAGGCAAATTGCCTGGCTGCTGATTATATGCAGCCAGACACCAGGGCGATTAGAAGAGCACACCAGGAAGTGCTGTGGATCAGAGAAGCTTTGAAAAACGGTTTCATGACTGGCCAGGCTACAGTGTGAAATTTCTGTTTGTTTCTCCTTCATGAAAACCCGCCCCCTTTATTGACTCATTCTCTGTAAGGAACCCACCCTCTCCCTTCGTCCAGCTTGCTTTCAAAGGAAATAAAGTCACTATCGTTTAAAAATCATTTATTCTTTATTAATTGATTATAAAAAGAGGGAGAGAACCCGGGTGGGGTTTGGGAGGAGGATCAGTGGGAAGGAAAAGGCCACTAAAAAAAGGTTTAAAAAAATGACAGCCTTTTGCTTGGGCTGTCCACTGGGGTGGAATGGGAGGGTGTACGGAGCCCCCCCCACACACACACACGTTCTTACACGTCTGGGTGAGGAGGCTATGGAACATGGGGAGGGGGGTTATACAGGGGCTGTTGCGGCACTCTGTTATCCTGCTGCCATTCCTGAAGCTCCACCAGACGCCGGAGCATGTCTGTTTGTTCACGCAGCAGCCCCAGCATTGCATCCTGCCTCCTCTGATCTTCCTGCCGCCACCTCTCATCTTGAGCGTCTCTCCTCTCCTCACATTGGTCCCTCATGTCCTCACCTTGGTCCCTCCTGTCATCACGTTCACTGGCTTCTTTCCTATACTTTGAAACCATGTCCTTCCACTCATTCAGATGAGCTCTTTCACTGCGGGTGGATTCCATGATTTCTGCAAGCATCTCGTTTCGCGTCTTCTTTTTCCGACGCCTTATCTGAGATAGCCTTCGGGATGGAGGAGGGAGGCTTGAAAAATTTGCAGCTGCTGGAGGGAGGGAAAAAAGGAGAGAATTTTTTAAAAAGATACATTTTGCAGAACAATGCTTATACTCTTTCACGGTGACCAACTCTATTCACATTACATAGCACATGTGATTTCTGTGCAAGGTCGCATTTTGCCTCTTAATATTGAGTGCCTGTGCCTTTGCTGCTAGAGATCACAGACGCAGGTCCAGGCAACAGAATTCGGCTTGCATGCGGCCATGGTAAGCCATTGTCTTTCAGCTTCTGCGCCCTCCTTTCCCACATACCAAGCAAAGCCCGTTGAGTGCTGCGGTTTTCCTGTTAACCTTCAGCAGCAGAAAACAAACTAACCCCCCCCCCATCCAATTCTGTGGATGATCGCTTTAACCCCTCCCCCCACCACGTGGCTGGTATCAGGGAAGATCCCTGCTAGCCGAACGCGAAAAGCTCTGGGCCAATTCTTCCCCCCGCCCTGCGCTTGGCTAACTGCAGGGAAGGATTTCTTTTCAGCCACAGGCAAACAGCCCAGCAGGAACGGCCACCTCTGTCCTCTTAATTAAATTCCCGTATTTCAACCAGGTTACCATGAGCAATATCACTTTCCTGAGGATTACACAGCGAGATAAAGAACGGATGTTGCTTGAATGCCAGCAAACACCGGGACCATACACTGCCAGGCTTTGTCATGCAATGATACCAGATTACTTGCTGCAAGCATGGCGTGGTCAAGTGTCCTACCATGGAGGATGGAATAAGGCTGCACTGCCCAGAAACCTTGTGGCAAGGCTTTTGGAGTACTTCCAGGAGAGCTTCATGGAGATGTCCCTGGAGGATTTCCGCTCCATCCCCAGACACGTTAACAGACTTTTCCAGTAGCTGTACTGGCCGCAAATGCATCCCAAGTCCTCAGGGCAAAGTAATCATTAAAAAACGCTTGCTTTTAAAACAAGTTTTATATTTTAAAAGGTAAACTCACCTGAGGTCCCTTCCATGGGGTCATGGTCTTGGATACTGGGTTGGGAGGGTACTTCAGTCAGGCTGAGAAAACGATCCTGGCTGTTGGGGAGAACGGAGTGCTGGGTGCTCTCCGCAAGCTCGTCCTTCTCCTCCTCCTCTTCCCCGTCCGTAGAATCCTCAGGTGTAGCTGATGAGATTATCCCCACCTCGGAATCCACGGTCAGAGGTGGGGTAGTGGTGGCGGCTCCCCTTAGAACTGCATGCAGCTCGGCGTAGAAGCGGCATGTCCGCGGCTCTGACCCGGAGCGACCGTTTGCCTCCTTTGTTTTTTGATAGGCTTGTCTGAGCTCCTTGACTTTCACGCGGCACTGATCTGAGTCCCTATTGTGGCCTCTCTCCATCATGCCCTTGGAGATTTTTTCAAAAGTTTTGGCATTTCGTCTTTTCGAACAAAGTTCTGCTAGCACTGAATCCTCTCCGCATATAGCGATCAGATCCAGTACCTCCCGTGCGGTCCATGCTGGTGCTCTTTTTCGATTATCGGCCTGCATGGTTACCTGTGCTGATGAGCTTTCTGTGGTCACCTGTGCTCTCCATGCTGGGCAAACAGGAAATAAAATTCAAATGTTTGCGGGGCTTTTCCTGTCTACCTGGCCAGTGCATCCGAGTTAAGATTGCTGTCCAGAGCGGTCACAATGGTGCACTGTGAGAGAGCTCCCGGAGGCCAATACCATCGAATTGCGGCCACGCTAACCCTAATTCGAAATGACAATATCGATTTTGGCGCTACTCCGCTCGTCGGGGTGGAGTACAGAAATCGATTTTAAGAGCCCTTTATTTCGAATTAACCCTGCACCCGTCCACACAACGAAGCCATTTAATTCGATTTAACGCTGCTAAATCCGAATTAAAGTCATAGTGTAGACCAGGCCTCAGTTAAGCGATACAGGTCATCACCATCAGCTTTCGCTCTTATGGTTAGAAATATGGTATCCTCACAATACCCTGTGTCAAGTATCAGAGGGATAGCTGTGTTAGTCTGACTCTGAAAAAAGCAACAGAGGGTCCTGTGGCACTTTTAAGACTAACAGAAATATTGGAGCATAAGCTTTCGTGGGTGAATGCCCACTTCATCAGACGTACTCCAATACTTCTGTTAGTCTTAAGAATACCCTGTGTGTGTCTGTATATCAGATAGTTGAGCTCAAATATAGAACTTTTTTCTGTCTGGGAGGAGTTAAGGAGGAGACCCTTTCCCACAGTTAGATCTTAGGATAGCAGAAAATGCTTTTGGCATGAAAGAAATGGTAACTGCTGTTTAAAGTACTAGAACAAGAAAAACTTCACTTTCTTTAGTGTGCAGTATTTTCAACCTCTAACCACTTAGAAAAAAAATCATGAGAGTTGGCGATACTGAGTGTGCAAGGCTGGAAGGAAACTGTTACGCTTGCTCTGTAAAAGTGCATCATTGATGGATTCTTCTTGGTATTCCACGTTGGCACAGAAATTATTTTATTTTTTTTATTATGGAGGACTGGCTGATGCAGTCTCTTTTTACAAGTGCCATTACTGAGTGCTAATTCTGGGCTTTCTTTTGCTTCCTGCAGGTTAGCACCAATGCGATTGTATACACTGTCCAAACGACACTTTGTTCTGGTCTTTGTTGTATTCTTCATTTGTTTTGGTTTGACAGTCTTCATAGGAATTGCAGGTAAGATTATTATTGTCTTTTTTTAAAACTATGGCTGTTTCTATACCTTAACTTGTGTAAATGACTTATTCTCCACAGATTTGTTCCAGTGTTAATGAGGCTAGTGCCTTGAGATCTCTGGAGCTGTACATAGTTGCAAGTCTGCATCTGATGTTTACAGTTTTTTTCTTACATCTGTATTGAATAGATTTCCTTGCTTAGTTGTACAGTTTCTGTACTGAAGTAGATGCTAATTAAGCAAATGGTGCATTTAAGATTAGCTAAATGGAAGATTGATGTGTCTAAGAAGCTTTGGTCTGCTGATTACAGGTGGCTAATACCTGCATACATTTGGGATAGAAAAGCAACATATTAAGAGGAAGTATGGTGATTAAAACACAGGACTGGGTGTTAGAAATCTGGATACCATTCATGGCTGTGATGTTACTCAAAGTGGCTCTGTGAAAAATGGCATCGTGTGGTGTTCCACCTCCCGTCTCAATGACTCCATCTCAAATGTGCTCAGTTTACAAGTAAAAGGAGAGGCTTTCTATTTGTGTGTGTGTGTGTAACTGTCAGCCCTGCAACTGCAAATTCAGCTTGAGATCTGAGAATCAAACTGCATTCTTTAACTTGTACAGCTTCAATAGTACAAACAATTTACCACTCATTTATACTAATGCAGCCCTGTTGTAACCAAGAGCATAATCTGAGACAGCTGTCAAACCTTATTGCCTTCAGTGAGGATTATGCAAGTGTAGCTAAGGAAAATAGCTGACTCTGTAATTAGAATACTGTGAATTGTTCTGATGCACAGGCCAGAAAAGAATCCAGTTTATTCTTCCAGAGGTTTGTGCTTTCTGCAGAGCTGGCAGTAGTAAATACTTTGCAATAGTAAGTGAGTACACATGAGCAGATCTCTTGAATAAGAAGGTGTAGCTTTTTACTTAGAATCACACTTTATCCTCTCTCTGCCTCAGTCTTTCCATCTGTAAAATGGTGGGGATAATACTCTGCTTCCCCATGAGGGTGTTGAGAATTAATTGTTTGTAATGCATTGGATGGAAGGTGCTATAGAAATGCAAAATATTTTTGATAATACTGTAAAGTGGGCAAACAGCTTTTCATTAATAAATAGTAACTGAGTCTCCAGTTTAAAATGTGGCTGAAGGTCTGTGTTACTCTGTGGGGGCCATATTATGTTCCAGGATTTTGGAGGCTGAGGGTGACTTGTGGAGTGGTGGTGGTGGTCTTGAGAGTAGGATCGGGGGTATCTATATCATATGTTATGGTGTTATTTTGGTAACATACCAGACAAGAATTCTAAATTCATTCTGGCCATCCTGCAAATGAAGAAGATGGAAACATTTTTCTATTCAGTGCTGCTGAACTTTGCCACACTCAAAAGCTGCTTTAAACAAATGAACAAAAAATAACTGTAGCATAAATGAGCAAAAATCAGCCATAAAATAGAACTGTCTTAGATGCTGTTAGTTTGTCTCTTAAAATTTCAGAACCAAACTAACTGCCATCATCTTCATACATAAGAGTGACATTGCTGGGAGGTGCCTGGGGGCAAATTAGGGCAATGCATGGGTCCTTAATATGATTTTTTGTAAATGTAGTTTTCAGATTACATCTCTTATGAACTATTAAGCAAGAAAGCTCTAATGAAGCCATTCCCCTGTTTCTGACTCAGCTAAATAATTGGGCCATATTCTTCTGTTATGTGTGCTACATTCAATTCTAATTACTTGATTGGGACTTGCAGGCATGTGACAGCTGCTTTGACTAATAATGGGCAAAGCAATGCTCTCGTAAAAGTAAAAAAATTGAGCTGTTCAGGCCTAATGAATGACAGTTCTCAGTATGGAATGTTGTTGTTAGTGTGTTGCATTGAATCTACTTGCATGTAGCTCTGATGATGTGGATGCCCCTGTCCCATGTAACTCTGCTGTTGTAAGAAATTCATGGTTCTTTGTACCCTGTTGGAAGTGTGGTCCGACCTTTGATTTTCTTCAGGAATTGGCGGTGCTGTGGGATTCTTATCCTCATGAGATTGCTTTGGCAGCCAGGTGTGTTGACAGGGCATGGACCCAACTCATAATTATGTTGATTGATTTTTGCTTTTAAAAGGACTTACTTGACCTTGTGAGGAAAAATATTTGATCTACCTTTTTATTATGCTCACTTGCAGAGTCCATATCATTCTTTTAAAAAGTACTTTCTGAGTGCATTTTAGTTTTAAAAACTAAACACCTAGCTGCACATTCCTGAGCCAACCTACAGAAAAAACCTGGTCTGTCTGTAAGAGAGTCCCCCCCCCCCCTTTCTTTTAAACAAGGAAACGTTTCAGTTTGTTGTTCAAGGGAAACTGAAATTAAATTAAAGATGTCTGCTGCTCTGATCTTTGTAACCCAGGACCTGGTTCAGATCTGTTGTCTCTAAGAGACATCCATTCTCCTTCCCTTTTTCGTGGTTCTTTCGTGCTAGTTCTGTGGAGTAAAGAATGCAGAAGAGATGCAAGTTGGCCTATGAAGATGCTGAGCTTGTTTTCTGTGCTGGTAGTTTTTCTGCTCACCTACCTAAGTTCTCCTTAATTCTGTAAAGGTTCATTTTCACTGTTTCTGTGAGGCTGAGTGTATAATAGTTTGTTCATTATTCTTTAGCTCCATGACCAGAAGAGCCATTCAGTCTGCTGCTTTAACAAATCAATTTAAATGTCACTTGTTGAAAACAACATCCATATCTGCAGTAGAACCTCGATAAAACCATTCACATTTTTTATGTGTATAAGGATCAATTTATATAAGGTTACGTTTAGGTCATGGAGGTCATGAAAGTCACGGAATCCGTGACTTCCAGAGACCTCTGTGACATTCTCTGCTTGCTTCAGTGCCAGGGGCTGCGGGACTCTGGAGCTGGCAGCCAGTGGGGCTCTGGCAGGGTTCCAGCGACAAGGGGCCCCCTGCAAGGTTCCAGCGACAGGTGACAGACTGCTGAGGGGGCCCTCCTCAGGGTTCCAGCAACGGGGGACAGCCTCGCGCGCAGGTTGGGGGAACCACCTCAGGCGAGTGGCTGGGGGTTTCCCATTTTCTCTTTGGGAAATATGATCACCCTGCAGTTTCTAGCTCCCATGGATGCAGAGGGGGAACCCCACAGCTCCCAGCCACCACGGTGGTGGGAGAAACCATGGAGCCGCAGCAGCAAAAGTCACAGACAGGTCACGGCTTCTATGAATTTTTGTTTGTCTGTGACTTTTACTAAAAATCTTAGCCTTAATTATATGTAACGTAGACACAAACATAGGTAATTCCCTTCAACGGGCCAAGATGGTCAAAATCCAACACATATTCCACTAATGATCATTACGGTAACCACAAGGCATGCAAATGGTGCACTGGGTACTCTAATGCTGTAGGGCAACTTAAATAGATCTCTCTTCCATAATAAAGCCTCCTCACTTCCACCTCTAGACACAAGTATTAACCACAGCACCAGTCTTTATTGGACAGTTACTAATAATTTATTAATCACAAACATAGCAGAGTCAATTTATTAGTTGGGGTGGGCTGTGAATTTTTAATAGGATTGTAAAAAACAAAAAACAATTAGTTGTAAGGAAATATCTATTGTCTTATTTGAATGCATTTGTAGCATGTGGTATAGTAGGGATCTGGGACTTGGCACTCCTGACTTCTAGTCCCTGTTCTGCTACTTAATTGTTGAGTGGCCTTGCATGGCTATCAAGGGACTTGCCCCTCAGTTTACACATCTATACCCTGGTGTAATATTTGCCTGCTTCGCTAGGGTATTGCGTAACTAATATTTGCAAAGTGCTTTGAATCCTGAGATTAAAGATACTTCAGACTTGTATAATTATCTTACTATGATGTCATTATTTATGGATTTACTTCAGTACTGTCTTCTCTCCTTTTGACTATCATTTAGGTCCTAGTGTAATTGAATCCACTGCAGTAACAGCTAAATTGAATAACTTAAAGGTAAGAACTACATTATATTGTTGTTATGTGGCAGGCACTGATGACTTTATTTGTTAAAAAGTATTTTATTAATTTACACACATGCTTAAGAAGTAAGTTTTTAAATGGAAAATTATATTTTGATATATCTGTGTGTCGTGCTTTCCAACTTGCACGAGAATTCAGAATTTACTGGCTAAATTTTCATGGATTAGTGCTTTATGCTGCCTCATGAGTAAAGCTCCGTGTTTGTCATGGAGGTCATGGATTCTGTGACCTCCGTGACTTGTGCAGTGGCTGGTGGGCCTGGCCCGGGGGCAGCTTGGGCAGCCCCTGGGCCAGGCGCAGCGGCTGCTGCTGGAGCAGTCTCTGCTTCCCCCCCCCCCCCAGCAGCAAGAGTTTGGGTGTGGGGGGGCTCAGGGCTGGGGATTGGGGTGCTGAGCAGTGCTTACCTGGAGGGGGGGCTCCCCCCCCCCCATAGCTCCTAGCTCCATGTGCTTCCTCTGCTGGCAAGCACCGTCCCTGCAGCTCCCTTTGGCTGTGATTCCCAGCCAATGTGAGCTGTAGAACTGGGGCTTGGGATGGAGCAGAGGCAGCAAGTGGAGCTCAGGAACCGGGTAGGGAGCCTTGTCCGCCCCCACTAAGCACCCGCTGCGAATTCCCCCCCCCCCCCCAGCACCCACTGTGCCCCCTGGCTGCCCCCCTCCCCGAGCACCCGCCATGCCATCCCCGAGCTCCCGCTGCACCCCCTGGCCCTTCCCCCTGGAACCCGCTGTGCTCACCACCACCCCAGCATCTGCCACGCTGCCCCCCCCCGGCCATTCCCCTGAGCTCCCTCGCCTCCCCCCCAGTTTTCGTCAGGGGTATATAGTAAACGTCATGGATAGGTCACGGGCTGTGAATTTTTGTTTATGGCCTGTGACCTGTCTGTGACTTTTACTAAAAATAAGCGTGACTAAAACGTAGCCTTACTCATGAGTACCCAGCATCAGTTTCTAGTCTGTTAGTTCTTCAGGCTGGTAAGTTAGGGAGACCTGTGATAGGGCAGAGTTGCTCTGCAGCTGACACTGTGGCCAAGCAAAGTGTGGGATTCCCTTGAGAACTCATACATCGCTCTTTAGCCAAGAAAAAGAACCACAATGTGCATCCTTAAGGGAGTGGGTGGAGGGGAAATTGAAAGCAGAGAATTTAAAAAGTCATCAATGAGGACTAACACCCCCACATCCATTTTCAATTCTGTCAACTGGAAGGAATGTGTTTTTCTTGGCAATTGTTCACTGGTAAGTGAAAGATATGAAATAAACATCAGAGATCTGGTATCCTAAAAGAAACCTTCACATCCTCACTTTCAAGGTTCTGCACTTTTCCTGCATCTTAGCTCTTGTTTTTTTCCTACACCCACTCCAGTTTTACCTTCGGCAGTAGTCTGATGGGGGGATTTGGGACAGTACTTAAGTTGATTTGAAATAATAAAGTTATGTGTTCAATTTGTTGAGCCCTAAATGTTGTACCTGTGCTCTCTATATTTAACTTGCCACCTATGTATATTTGTTATAGAGAACAGAAACCATTCTTATACACTTGTTGTACCTAGATGAGCAGAGGTATGGCAAGGAAAAGCCAACCCTTTCTCTTCTACCACTGCTTCTTGTAAACTGTGAATCTAGACCAGAAGGGACTACTATGATCATCTAGTCTAGGCCTGCACAACATGCGGCCCGCGTGGGCTCACTGTGCGGCCCGCAAGGGTTGAGTAGGTGGGCTCACTGTGCGGCCTGCGGGGAGGGGTGGGTGAGTAGGCAAGCAGTGGGTGAGGGAGGGGGGCTGAGTAGGTGAGCGGGTGGGCAGTGGCGGGGAGTGAGTAGGCAAGCCGGGAGGGGTGGGGGGGCTGAGGAGGCGGGTGGGCAGTGGCGGGGGGGGGGGGCAGGTGAGCTGGTGGCGGGGGGGGGGGCACTGAGGAGGCGAGTGGGCGGGCAGTGGCGGGGGGTAAGTAGGCGAGCCAGTGGGGGAACTGAGGAGGCAAGCCGGGGGAGTGGGGCTGAGGATGTGAGTGGCGAATCGGTGGCTGACCTGTTCTACTGATCTGGTTTGGCACCTATCCCTTCTCCCAGGGCCGGCTCCAGGCACCATCAAAACAAGTAGGTGCTTGGGGGCGGCACATTTCTAGGGGCGGCATTCTGGCGCCGGCAATCATAGGCGCCGACTCTGGGGCATGGAGAAAAAGTGCGCTCGCCGCCCCAGCTTGCCTCCGCCTGCTCCCCCGAGCGTGTCGCCGCCGCTCCGCTTCTCCCCCCTCCCTCCCAGGCTTGCCGTGTGCGAAACAGCTGTTTCGCGCAGCAAGGCTGGGAGGGAGAAGAAGCCGAGCGGCAGGGCGCTCGGGGGAGGTGGCGGAGGTGAGCTAGAGCGGGGAGTGGTTCCCCTACCCCCCCCCCCGTTACTTCCTGCGCCCCCCAACCCTATCTCACCTCCGCTCCGCTTGCTCCTCTGAACGCGCCACCACCCTGCTTCTCCGCCCTCCCTCGCCTGAGAGGGAGGGGGGAGAAGCGGAGCGGCGGCACGCCTGGGGGAGCAGGCGGGGCGAAGGTGAGCTAGGGTGCGAGGTCGCGGGGGGGCCCGCAGGAAGCAATGGGTGGCGGGGAATGCGTCACGCCTGGGGATTTGGGGAAGGGGTGGAGTTGGGGCAGGGGGGCAGGAAAAAAAAAAGGGGGGGGGCAGCCAAAATTTTTTTTGCTTGGGGCGGCAAAAATCCTAGAGCCGGCCCTGCCCTCTCCAAGGGTTGCAGCTGTCTGGAGGTGCCTGCCTTCCACGCCTTCCTCATTCACACCTCATTAATTCAACAGGGCAATTGATTACGAAGTGGGGGGAAGATCTTATTCTACTTCTAGGAAAAAAGACATTTTTCTTTTACCTTAATTATACTACCTTAGGGGCCCGCTATAACATATTACCGAGGTTCAATACTGCTGTTTTGGTGGGGCGGCGCTGGGGAAGGAGGGTTTGTTTCTGCCGGGCAGGTGGCGCTGGGATGGGGGGGTGTTTCGGCGGCACTGGGGGGTTGTTTCTGGGGGGCGGGCGGCGCTGGGGTGTATGTGTGTTGTGTTTCGGGGGGCTGGGTGGCGCTGGGGGGGGGGTGTTGGTGGCGCTCGGGGGGTTTCAGCCCTCAGCTGTTTTCTTTGGAGTAATATGGCCCTCGCCGCTTTACGAGTTGTGCAGGCATGTGTGACCTCCTGTATAAAACACAGGTAGTAAGACTTCCCTGAATTAATTCCTGTTTGAATTAGAGTGTAACTTTTAGAAAAACATCCATTCAGAATTTGATCTACTTCTGCTTGCAGCTCGTACCTATCCATTTTTTGTTTCATGGTTTTAAAAGGAATATAAACGTGTTAGAACATCCAGTGGGAAATGGCTGCCATTTTGATACACAAAGTTGAATAAGCTTGATATGTAGCAATTTGATCACCAAAACTCTGACTCTTGAAGTGTAGAGCTAGAAATAAACTACTTTTGGTACTTGATTTGAAAATATAAAACTGTATTTCCTTTCTGTACTTGCATTCTCTTTAACTGTTTACCGCTGCTTTTATTTCTTTAAATACTTCTGTCTCTTCTTAATTCAAAGCTACACAAACTCTGCGTGCTGATAAAATGAAATGTATTCAAGGGTGGTGTTCACACCACCAGCACTGTACTGAGAACTGATCATTTAATGGATTAAAAAAAACAACCATGCTTTTCTGTCAGAAGTGTAGAACGGTAACAGAAGTATTTGTTCATTCCATGTCCAAATGGCTAGTGCAGTAGGATGAACGTGAATTACCTCAAATGCTTCTTGTTTTCTTCCAGATGAGGCCATTTAAATTAAATTCAAAACCATTGTCTACTTATAATCAGCAGCTGTGGCTGACGTGTGTGATTCAGCTGGATCAGCCTGACGGTAAGCACCTTGTCCAATTTATTATTTCAGAAAACTGATGTTATCCTGGAATTTTATTACAGTAGGTATAACAAGTCAATTACGGTTACAGTAGTTGACCTGTATTTCACTTAGCTGTCATGTATATTATCATGTAGTTTTACCTGGATCCAAAATGCATGGGAAAAAACCCACCCATCACAATATGCAGTGGGTGCATATGTGCAGAACTTGACTTGTTAGCTAAGAATCTAAGGGAATGGTTGCAGGGAAATTTTAAAGTTGTTTGTTTTTTATACTTTTTGCTTAAGTAGTAGTGTTTTGTGTGTGTCTCTCTTTCTCTTTAGCTTCCTCTTTTTGGGATTAGACTAGTTGATGTTACAAGATATTGACTATAGATTAACACTCAGATTCTCAGATCACATTATCAGGTATTGCTAATTGCACTGACTATCACACTGACTTCAATGGGAATTCTTGCCCACGTCAGAAATGCAAGATTTTTCCTCTCTACTGTAATAATGCGTACCTGAATCGGCTTCAGTAAGCTGGGAGTATTGCTGCACCTAGTAACTCTATTTGAGATTTCATTTCTGCATTTGTTTTGGACAACAGCTTAATATTTTTCTCTTTAATTACAGAATCCAGCTTCAAAACAAATGTTACTATGACAGTTAAAATACGTGGTGTAGAAGAAAATGGAAGTTCATCGTTCATTAATAAACAAGTTTACAATCGGACGAGAATGCTGAACTGTGCACAAGTAAGTATTTTTTTGAAACAACACTAATTGTAAAGCTTATTCTTTTAAAACTACTCGTGTGTTGTAGATGTGGGGAGAGTATCTGATAAAGAGGCCACAGGGGAAAACTTGCAGTAAGAGTTTGTCTACATTATGCTTGCAGTTGTGCTAGTAATACTGTCTTTCTTGGATTTTGCTAGCAAGGTTGTAATATGGCTTCCTGCAGCTGTGTGGCATGACTTCTTTTGAGATCCATAGTAACCAGACCGAAATACAGAATACTTTTCAGGTTGTCAATAGCATGAATGGAACTGAATTACAGGGAAAAAAAATTCTCTTTACACTGGGAAAATGGTAAAACTCAGCTGGTCACGACTGTGTTTAAACGCAATTGCTGCTGGCACTGTTTTAGTATTAATGTGGACAGATCCTAAATGGAAGAATCAGAATGCTTGTAATATAGTCACTGCCTTGAGTCTGAGGCAAAACATTATTTAAGTGTATTCATTTAAGGTTTTAAAGTTCTAGCATACCTTTTCTTCAGCATCTAAGATTTGAGTTAGTTTAACTTGAAGAGCCATGAAACTACAGCTCCTCATGAGTGAGACTTTCTTTAGAAGAAAGATCTTAATTACACAGTGAGGACCATACATCATAATTAGGGCCCTACCAAATTCACCATGCATTTTGGTCAACTTCATGGTCATAGGATTTTTAAAATAGTAAATTTCATGATTTTAGCTATTTAAATCTGAAATTTCATGGTGGTGTAATTGTAGGGGTCCTGACCCAAAAAGGAGTTGTGGGGGGGGGGTCTCAAGATTATTGTAGGGTGGGTTTCAGTACTGCTACCCTTACTTTTGTGCTGCTGCTGGTGGCGGCGCTGCCTTCAGAGCTGGGCAGCTGGAGAGCAGTGGCTGCTGGCTGGGAGCCAAGCTCTGAAGGTAGAGTCATCGCCAGCAGCAGCACAGAAGTAAGGATGGCATGATATGGTATTGCCACCCTTACTTCTGCCCTGCTGCCTGCAGAGCTGGGTCCTCAGTCAGCAGACTCTCTGGCCGCCCAGCTCTGAAGGCAGCATCACAGAAGTAAGAGTGGCAGTACCATACCAAGCCATCCTTACTTCTGCGCTGCTGCTGACGGGGCACTGCCTTCAGAGCTGGGTGCCTGGCCACCAGCTCTGAAGGCAGCGCAGAAGTAAGGGTGGCAATATCGTGCCTCCCTTCTAAAATAACCTTGTGACTCCACTCCCCTCCTCCCCCACCGCAACTCCCTTTTGAGTCAGAAACCCCAATTTGAGAATGCTGGTGTCCCCCATGAAATCTGTATAATATTGGGTAAAAGCACACAAAAGACCAGATTTCATGGTCCGGGATGTGTTTTTCACAACCGTGAATTTGGTAGGGCCCTAATCATAAGTCAGATATTCTGGACTTGACATTTTTTTTCTTATCTCTGCTGGATTCTTTTTTTTTTCTTTTTCTTTTTCTTTTTCTTTTTAAAGTCCCCAATCATTAGTTAGCCTTTAGGCTGACTCAAGACAGTTGAATCTTGCACACTCCATTTCCCCCTTCCTCTTGCACTCCTTCATGACTGATGGTATTTCTTTAAGGATTTCAATATGAAGGGTTTTAGAGGAGTGTGAGACCCACCCTGTCCTGCCAATCTGTGACCCAAAAATCCCCCCAAATTCTCCTCTGTGCCATCAGGTTATTTCTTTGGAAGGCTTAGTGAAATATTTCAAATATTTGTAACGTGAGTGTGTAAAGAGATGCTCTGTCTCTGCTTGGTCACTTTGTCTCACTTATACGTGGGCATTCTGAATGTTTTGAATGTCTTAAGTCAGTCTAGATGCTGCTTCTAGTTTTCTGGCTTGTGATCCCCTCTACAAGATGTAAAAAAGAAAATAATAAAAAAGATTAGGTAAAATGTTTAAATGTCCCTAAATGACTTATGAACGCAAATCCTATTGACATTCAGTGGCTAGGCTCCTAGTCATTTAAGTGGTTATGAAAGTTTCATGCATTATCACAACAGTATCGTGCACCTTCTGTTTCTCTTGGTTTCTGTTGACTCTCTTTGACAGCAACAGAGACTGGAGGACAATCTGGCATCTTTCATAGATTCTGTGGTCAGAAGGGACAACTGTGATAATCTAGTCTGACCTGCATAACACAGGGGCTAGAACTTCCCTGAAATAATTTCTGTTTGAACTAGAGCATATCTTTCAGAAGAACATCCAATCTTGATTTAAAAATTGCCAGTGATGGAGAATCTTCCACAACTCTTGGTAAAAATTGTTCCAAAGATTTATTACTCTCACTCT
Organism: Chrysemys picta bellii; assembly: GCF_011386835.1. Classification (NCBI taxonomy): domain Eukaryota; kingdom Metazoa; phylum Chordata; order Testudines; family Emydidae; genus Chrysemys; species Chrysemys picta. Next base: position 119,792,894 of record NC_088793.1, read on the forward strand.
TTCAAGAGTAGTCTCTTCCAAAAACCAGTAGACTGTCTATACTATATACATGTTGAAAGTTAGATTAACTCTGGGTCTTACCTGAGTAACATTGAACTCTGGATGACTAGTCAGGACCAGTTGGAAAGGTAATAAATGTCATTCACCTGACCAGTGTCTGGAAATTAGTTTCTTTCTATCTAGACTTCAGTTCCTTTCACAACTAGCAATGGAAGTACCAGAGTGTATCTCTTCCCCTGCATTCTTCGAGTTCCCAGCACTGTCCTGGGAGATATCCACTGAAATGTCACAGCTGTTGGAGTTAGAAACTTGAGCAGGGTGCAAAGGTGTATTTGCAGGGCTGTCCCTAGCAATTCTGAGGCCCTATGCAGCCCCCCTGCTGGCAGCAGCACAGAGGTAAGGGTAGCAGTTCTGCAAACCCCCCTACAATAACCTTGCGACTCCTGTACAACTTCTTTTTGAGTCAGGACCCCTACAATTACAACACTGTGAACATTCATATTTAAATAGGAGAAATCATGAAATTTATGATTTTTAAATTCCTCTGACCGTGAAATTGACCAAAATGAACCATGAATTTGATAGGGCCCTAGGTATAGATGATAAATTGTGCAATTACTTGAAAATTACCACAGCATGGAGAACTAATCTGCTGGATAATCAGGGGGAAATAGTGGATTGAGCAAAGACAGCCTAGGGCACTTCTGCTGCTGCTGAGTTGTTGGAGCATTTAATTGCTCATGTGTTTACAGTTTTTGGTTTCATAGGTACAAAGACCTATAAATATCCTTTACCGAGTGCTAACCTACTTTGGAAAGGTTAGAATTTTTCTGATGTTCTCCTTAGCTCTCTGACACTGAAAGAAAGAATAGCACGCAGACAAATCTAAAACTAACGTCACTTATTTGGGGGCCCACGTTAACATTTTTTAAATGTTGGTATAAAGCTCTCCGATCCTTTGCTTTGATCTCCTCAGCAGAACCTCATACCACTTCAGAACCAGACAGTCTTTTAGTGCTTTTAATCCATAACTATCTCAAAGTGAAAGATAACACAACAGAAGACATCAAAGATCAGAAATGTATAATATATAAAAAAAGCAGCCACTTCTTAAAGAAAGCTTTCAAGTTTTATTCATATATCAAAGAAAAAAAAGACCCCTTTTTGTCTTTTGCAGGTCTTCTTTTAAAAAAAAAATTAGTGGTACCAGGAGATCTTAAACTTAAACTTAAATACAGCTACAGAGGGTCCTGTGGCACCTTTGAGACTAACAGAAGTACTGGGAGCATAAGCTTTCGTGGGTAAGAACCTCACTTCTTCAGATGCAAGAAGTGAGGTTCTTACCCACGAAAGCTTATGCTCCCAGTACTTCTGTTAGTCTCAAAGGTGCCACAGGACCCTCTGTTGCTTTTTACAGATTCAGACTAACACGGCTACCCCTCTGATACTTAAATACAGCTATATTTCTCAGTAGAAAAGTATTTTGACTGATAGGCAGTTGACACCCATTGAACTTTTACTTTGCCTGAGTGCCTTAAATAAATTCCTTTGGAATCTCTCTCAGATCTCCTAATTTGTTTATCCATTATAACTTCACTATGTTAGTCATTTTTTGTAATTGAATCGTAATGAGGTGTAAGCCCTTAAATATAAATTACAGCATAAAGCTCTTATGAGGTATTCTGACTCTACTGTGTGTTTTCATAGAAATGTGCCGAAATCATTGTGGTTCACCTTGGCTACTTGACTTATACTCAGTACGAAGTCATGGTTGGTTTTGAGGATCTGAATAAGCTGATGTACCCCATCAAGAATGTGAATTTCACAGTAAGTGAACAGTAGCATGCTAGCAAAAAAAAAAAATCTTCAGTTTTAATTATTGTTGCGGAAGGCTACTTTAACCATAGTAAAATGTACGTCATTTCCCTTTTGAAGGTGAAACACTTGCACAGAAAACGTGTGGAAGCTAAGGCCCTATCCTCACTGAGATTGTAAACATACTTTATTTGCCGTTGTTGAAGTTCTAGCACAATTCCCCTGACTAGTGTGGAGAAGAACTCTTCTGTCAGAACTGTTATGAACTTGTGCTTACCTAGAGCGGTAGTCTGTAGTGCTGTTCTCTATAAATCTTTATTAGCCCTCGGAAAGCCATACTAAGTCCCAGCCAGCAACAGCTGTTCAAACATGATTAGAGCTAGAACAGTTCTGATTAGTGTGGATAAGGAAAGCCTGTTCAGAAAGCCATTCTATATTTTCTTACAAAGCACACCATTGAAAAGAACTTGAATGCACATGCGAAACCCTTGTCTTGTTCTTACAGCTCTGCACTCAAGCACTGCTAAGAAATAACTGTAAAATGGAAAAGCCTCCTGGCTATTATCATACAAATAGGCAATCCAAAAATTGCATTTCTGTCATTCCCATGTTCAACTGATTGCAGTGTTGGGATCTGAGCTCACAAGAAATGTCTCGTTTAGACAGGTTAATATATGAATTCAAATCTTACATCCCCAAACATATACTGGCCGTTTACAACTGTTATGGTAGGTGTATTGAGATTTAGTAGGATTTCTCCAGACTTTCCAAAAGCATATGGGGTTAGAAAATTATCATTGCGGGAAACTCTTGATTGGGGTTTTGTTCTTGTTTTTGCACACACAGTGTTGGGAAGAAAGGGAAAAATGTACTCAAGACAAGCAGAGCCATTCTCCCCGAAGAAATATGCTGAGTGTAAACCATAGCATACAAAGGTGACTTGCAAAACAAAATGTTTACAGTACTTCACCAGTTTGTGCTGATTGACTCCAAAGCCAATATACAAAAAGAAACTTTGAAGTTGATCCTGCCTGTGCTGCTGTGGGCTGGGTGTATATTCCAGCAGTGGTTGCTGTGCTGTGATATTCCAACATATAGCATTCTATGTGTCACAGCTGCTAGCATGTAGGGACCTAAAATGAAAAGGCAAAATATTAGCTTTTAGTTCTTTATACACTGAATGTACCTCTTTGCTGGGTAAGTGGAGAGTATTCAGCACATTAGTGAAGCAATAGAGCAGGGTGGCCAACCTGTGGCTCTGGAGCCACATGCACTCTTGAGAAGTTTAATATGCGGCTCCTTGTATAAGGACCAACTCCGGGGCTGGAGCTTCAGGCGCCAACTTTCCAATGTGCCTGGGGGTGCTCTCTGCTCTGCCACAGGCCCTGCCCCCACTTCACTCCTTCCCACGCCCTCCCCTGCGCCTGCCATGCCCTTGCTCCTCTCAGCCTCCTGCATGCCATGAAACAGCTGATAGGGAGGTGCGGGGAGGGAGGGGGAGGCGCTGATCAGTGGGGCGGGCAGTGGGTGGGAGACGCTGGGAATGGGGGTGGGGGAGCTGATATGGGGCTGCTGACGTATTACTGTGGCTCTTTGGCAATGTACATTGTCCTTCTCAGGCTCAAGTTGGCCATCCCTGCAATAGACTTTATCATTTTGCTTTGCACATGACCTTTAAGGCAGCTTTGTAAAACTCTGCTTGCCCAGAGTGTCTAGTATCCCCAGATTGCACAGTGTGTAGCATACTGGGGCTCTGTATATGTAGTGCAAAATAAATGGTGCCTGATCTAAAGACCTTGCAGTTTAAATAGACAAGACCGACAAAGAGGGAAACCAGTGACATACAGAGGTGAAGTGACTTGCCCAAAGTCACACCAGGGGCCAGAGGGTGTTGGCGAGTAGATTTTTGTGCCTGTGCTTGTACATTTGTATAACCATTTTTATAACCATTTTCTAAGTCTCCTTTAAAGTCTAATATGTGGACCCCAGAATAACTTAAAACCTTTTTAAAAGTTTATATAAGCTACATTTTATCCATAATATCTGTTATGGGGGCGGAAATTAAGTTAGTTGCGTGTTTTTAGAACTTGCTTTCCTTTTTCCTGAAGCAAAAACCAGATGAAGGAGAAATAAATGAGCTAATTAGCAATCATTAATCTCTTCTTAATTTAGCAAGTTTAGTCAGCTACAAACATGCATAGTCTTCAAAAATAAAGAAGCTTACAGTGGATTGAGTCAATTGATGAATTTACTGTAAAGTCTTAAACAAAGGGAAGTTAACCTATGTTGGTTTCATCCTCCTTTTTTTGCCTTAGTGTGTGGTTTGGCATGTATGATCGCACTTTGAGAATGTACAGTGCTTCTTCTTTATCCTGTAACTTAGTACCAAGCATGAGGAACAGTAGGCTGCTTTAGCTCTATTTTTATTTATTGAAATTTTCATAACAATATCGAGGTTGGAGGAGGCAGCGAGGCATGAATTAGCCTTAATCTTTCTAAGGTGGTGCAGTGGAATTTGCAGTGGCTTGGCCAGTAAACTTGAGAAAGCCAGTGGATTAATCTGTAAGACTTTTATGCAATATTGTGTCTGCAAGTACTAGTAATTTGTTATGTTATGCAAATTTTATCAGCTTCCTCTTAATATACTAATTTATCTTTTATTATCTTGTAGTGGAAAACCTACAACCCATCTTTTTCACAAGTGGAAATCTGGTTCCGATTTGTCTTTGTAGTTCTTACTTTCATGGTCACTGTGAGTACAGTATCTTACTTAACTTTTTTGGAGGGCTGGGGATAGGTGTGCAGGTGGCTAATTCAACTGCTACCTAGTCCTGTGTTTGGTATCATAGCTCTGAACATTAGCAAAGCCTCCTACTGTGCATGTGCAAAACCATTTTTAAAAATACTTATAATTCAGTTTGTGCTTTAAAATTTCTGCAAACAATGGAAGGGTTTAGTTCAACCTGCATTTTCAAGTCCAGCTGTGTTTGAGTGTTTTTTGGATTGGGTGGTATTGCAAATGGGGAAAATCATATACTTTGTACAACTCAGAATGTTTGAAAGAATATTGCTCAGACTTTCAAGAAAAAACTCACCTTGGGGCTGAGACCAAGTAATGAAATATTTCTGAAAAACTGGAGTGGAAAATTTCTGACATAATGAATGAAAACACTGGGTTAGAATGAAAGTCCTAATGTAATTTTGAATGTAGTAGGTGTTGCTACACACTTTCTAGAATAATGTATGTGTGAGAGAGAGAGAGAGAGAGTGTGTGTGTGTTTGTGCGCACACACCTTTTATCAAGTAACAATGAATGTGGTACATGACCTGACCTGTCAGTGAAGTTTGTTGGCTAGCTTAGGCAGATATTGGTACGTTGTTATAGTCTATATAGTAATATCAAACAGTAAATTGGCAGCATCACACAAATGATGCTGATTTGTGCAGTAGCAGCTGGTTTCCATTTCAGGCTGTCCCAGAGGTTAAGTGACTTGCTCAAGGTCACACAACATATCAGAATGAGAAATAGAACCTTGGAGACCTGACTCCCAGTGATAAAGTCTACTCAACAGAGCACACTTCCTTTTGAGTAACATTGTTAGTGTATTAGTCTCTGTTAGCTCTGCTAAGGCTAGGAAGGACAAGATAGATGAAGGTTGACGTATGTAATATAGTAACTGGCAGTTGCCAATAAAATTTTTGGTTTTTTTGCAGTGTCTGTTTGCACATTCCCTCCGGAAATTTTCCATGAGGGACTGGGGAATTGAACAGAAATGGATGTCCATCCTCCTTCCCCTGTTGCTGCTTTACAATGGTATTTGTGTGTGTATATATATTATGCCATTTTTGTAGGGTTCTCTTACAATCAGCTTGGCCCCTTTAAAATATGTGACTGCTTATAAAAATTCAGTTATGTACTCATTGAATTTCTTTTAAAAACATACAAATAAATCCCTTCTTTTCAATAGGCCAGACACCATGATAATCAGATGGGTTTCATTTCCTTTCAGTCCTTCAAATAAATGTTGTTCCTGTTTGTTTAAAATTCTGAATCAGATAAATGTTGTATTATCCGTTTTAAAGGTGGTAGTATTATCCAGCCTCTGCATTTAACTGAGCATCTCTCTGGAGGCACTGAGATACCAGTAGCTCCTCAATTAAGCATGGAGGCTGCTTTTAGTCTCTAGCTTGTAAACCAAGCCAAATTGCTAGAGATCCAGTAGATATCAAAATAGCATTTGGCCCTGTAATGAGGTGTACTGGCTCTTTTAAGAGGTGGCCCAGAGGACCCTGTTCCAAGGAATTTGAATGAACCAAGACCCAGGAAGTGGCATGGTGGCAGAATAGAGGAGACTGTCCCAGGGAATTAGAAGTTGGGTGGGAGGAAAGCACCAGGACACTGTTCCTTTTAAGGGCCCAGGCCTTGTAGTGTAAGGTGGGGCAGGGCTCCCCTCACTTCCAGGCAGTTAGGAGGAGCTCTTCACAGGAGGCCAGTGAATACACTGCCTTCTCCCTCAGAACAGGGGAGAGACGTTGACAGGAGAAGGAAGCCAGAGCTGGAAAGCTAAAATCTAGGGAGAGACAGTTATGAGAAGCAACCTTGTGAAGAAGAGGCTATGGATGGCAGAAGAGCCAGAGAGAAGTATGAACCTTTGGATTGCAGTGATGGACTTTATTGATGGGACTGTTTGCGGGCATTAAACCAGCCCCAGCTGAAGTCTGTGGGGAGTCTGTAAGTGGTCCTGATGAGACAGAACAGAGGGGGCTTGCTGCAAAGGGAACTCTGGCCATGAGGGACTGCTCAGGCAGCAGCAGCCGTGTTACATGTCCCCAGGAACTTTAACACTAGAACTACACTGAGACCTGACTTTAGGCAACCAGCAAGAAACAGTTGTGTAGTAGGTGCCCTCTAACTAAAGGGCTAACAAAACATGAACTCTACTGGAAATCTTGGGGAAAATCTTAGTGATTGCTTAGCACAGGGAGGAGTACCTGTTGGAGGTGCCTTGTATTTGTTATGAACTTTCAGATTTAACCAACTGCAGTGCCACTTACTTGCTAAGATTTTGAAAAATCTGCTTGTTCTCTGAAGACACTTTGGGTTTTTTCCACCTTTGATTAATGGGTAAAATTGAAAAAGAAAATAAAATTCTATGATTTTTCTTCTGTTCTGTTACAGATCCATTTTTCCCCCTCTCATTTTTGGTGAACAGTTGGTTTCCTGGAATGCTTGATGACCTCTTTCAGTCAGTGTTTCTGTGTGCATTGCTGCTGTTCTGGCTCTGTGTCTACCACGGGATAAGAGTGCAGGTAAGGAGAGGACAGTTACTCAGTACTTGCTGCAGAGATATTAGCATTAATTCAGTTTTGCATTATGTAGTTTTAATTTTTCTCCCTGATTTATGTGGTACACTTTTTCCAAGCTGTTAACAAAATGAAATCATGCCTAATATGAAAGTGTTCACAAAACTAATTCTATACACAGTGTAATGTGACTTTTTATTCTGTCCCGTATGCTAAACTCAATTCTTCCATTTTATTTCAGATCAGTTGTTTTATATATTCTAGCTCATTGTTTAATGGATTCACAGAGTGACTAAGCTGTTGTGAAAGCCTGATGTAGTGTTATACTGTTTGCATTATGACCTGAATATGTGATTTGTGGTTAGCCATTTGGGTGCTTTGTCCCTTGTGCTAGGGAAGAGACAGAGCTCTGTTATAGAGCAGTGTTTCTCCACTTTTTTGATACCAAGGATCGGCTTGCTGCCTTCCTTAAACTGTGGGTATGTCTACACTACGAAATTAGTTCGAATTTATAGAAGCCGGTTTTATTGAAATCGGTTGTATACAGCCGATTGTGTATGTCCACACATAAAATGCTCTAGGTGCTCTAGTCGGCAGACCGCGTCCACAGTACGAGGCTAGCGTCGACTTCCGGAGCATTGCACTATGGGTAGCTATCCCACAGCTATCCCACAGTTCCCGCAGTCTCCGCCGCCCCTTGGAATTCTGGGTTGAGATCCCAATGCCCGGATGATGCAAAACAGTGTCGCGGGCGGTTCTGGGTACATGTCGTCAGGCCCCTCCCTCCCCCGTCACAGCAACGGCAGACAATAGATTCGCGCCTTTTTATCTGGGTTACCTGGGTTACCTGTGCAGACAACATGGAGCCCGCTCAGCACAGCTGAGCTCACCGTCACCATATGTCCTCTTGGTGCCGGCAGACGTGGGACTGCATTGCTACACAGCAGCAGCTGCTAACTGCCTTTTGGCGGTAGACGGTGCAGTAGACTGGTAGCCTTCATCGGCGATCTGGGTGCTGGCAGCCGTGGGGCTTGCCTTTTGGCAGTAAATGGTGTATTATGACTGTTAGCCGGCCTATTACAAGTCGGGTCATCGCACGTTAGCAGAGTCTTCCCCGAGCAGCCGATTGTGCAATAGGCCTGAAGACCATCGTCATACACTGCCCCGTATTTGCTGCCAAGCACCCAGAAAGATGCCGAGGGCTATCAGTCACGCTGCACCGTCGTCTTAAGATGTAAAAAAATAGATTTTCTCTGTATTCATTTGCTTCCCCCTCCCTCCGTCAAATCAACGGCCTGCTAAACCCAGGGTTTTCAGTTTAATCTTTGGGGGGGACCAGTCTGTGACAGTTGTTTGTGTCTCTCCCTGATGCACAGCCACCGTTCTTTATTTTAATTCCCTGTGCCTGTACGCCATGTCGTCACTCGGCCCCCCCTCCCTCCTTCCCCTAGGCCGTCAGATACTACGTTTGCGCCACAGCTCGAGCCGAGAAGCGGTTCGCGCCTTTTCTTTGAATTCTGGGTTGAGATCCCAATGCCCGGATGATGCAAAACAGTGTCGCGGGCGGTTCTGGGTACATGTCGTCAGGCCCCTCCCCCCTCGTCACAGCAACGGCAGACAATAGATTCGCGCCTATTTACCTGGGTTACCTGTGCAGACAACATACCACGGCAAGCATGGAACCCGCTCAGCTCAGCTGAGCTCACCGTCACCATATGTCCTCTGGGTGCCGGCAGACGTGGGACTGCATTGCTACACAGCAGCAGCTGCTAACTGCCTTTTGGCGGTAGACAGTGTAGCATGAGTGATAGCCGTGGGGCTGGCAGCCGTAGTGCTGCATTGCACCAGCCCCTTCCAGGCGATGGTATATTATGACTGGTACCCGTCATCGTCATACTGGTATGGCTGTCAATCATGGCCACCTGGGCAGACATGCTACTGTTTTGATGATGACGGTTACCAGTCATAATATACTATTTTCTGCCAATTGCCCAGTATTGTCTGCTAAGCACCCAGAAGAGGCCGAGGGCGATGCTGGGTGCTGGCGGACGTGGGGCTGGCAGACGTGGGGCTGCATTGCTACACAGCAGCAGCCCCTTGCCTTTTGGCAGATGATGGTATATTATGATTGGTACCCATCATCATCGTATTGGTATGGCTGTCACTCATGCTGCAGCGTCGGCTGCCACCTTAAGATGTAAAAAATAGATTTGTTCTGTGTTCATTTGCTTCCCCTTCCTCCGTGAAATCAACGGCCTGCTAAGCCCAGGGTTTCCAGTTTAATCTTTGGGGGCACCATTCTGTGTGACAGTTGTTTGTGTTTCTCCCTGTTCCTGTACCTGTACGCCATGTCGTCACTCGGCCCTCCCTCCCTCCCTCCCTCCCGCCCTCCTTCTCCTGGTCCATCAGATACTACTTTCGCGCCTTTTTTCTGACCAGGCGCCATAGCTAGCACTGGGATCATGGAGCCCGCTCAGATCACCGCGGCAATTATGAGCACTATGAACACCACGCGCATTGTCCTGGAGTATATGCAGAGCCAGAACATGCCAAGGCGAAACCCGGACCAGGCGAGGAGGCGATTGCAGCGCGGCGACGAGAGTGATGAGGAAATTGACATGGCCATAGACCTCTCACAAGGCACAGGCCCCAGCAATGTGGAAATCATGGTGTTACTGGGGCAGGTTGATACCGTGGAACGCCGATTCTGGGCCCGGGAAACAAGCACAGACTGGTGGGACCGCATCGTGCTGCAGGTATGGGACGATTCCCAGTGGCTGTGAAACTTTCGCATGCGTAAGGGCACTTTCATGGAACTTTGTGACTTGCTTTCCCCTGCCCTGAAACGCCAGGATACCAAGATGAGAGCAGCCCTCACAGTTGAGAAGCGAGTGGCGATAGCCCTGTGGAAGCTTGCAACGCCAGACAGCTACCGGTCAGTCGGGAATCAATTTGGAGTGGGCAAATCTACTGTGGGGGCTGCTGTGATCCAATTTGCCAGGGCAATGAAAGACCTGGTGATAGCAAGGGTAGTGACTCTGGGCAACGTGCAGTCAATAGTGGATGGTTTTGCTGAAATGGGATTCCCAAACTGTGGCGGGGCCATAGACGGAACCCATATCCCTATCTTGTCACCGGAGCACCAAGCCACCGACTACGTAAACCGCAAGGGGTACTTTTCAATGCTGCTGCAAGCCCTGGTGGATCACAAGGGACGTTTCACCAACATCAATGTGGGATGGCCGGGAAAGGTACATGATGCTCGCGTCTTCAGGAACTCTGCTCTGTTTCGAAAGCTGGAGGAAGGGACTTTCTTCCCGGACCAGAAAGTGACCATTGGGGATGTTGAAATGCCTATCGTGATCCTTGGGGACCCAGCCTACCCCTTAATGCCATGGCTCATGAAGCCGTACACAGGCAGCCTGGACAGGAGTCAGGACCTGTTCAACTACAGGCTGAGCAAGTGCCGAATGGTGGTGGAATGTGCATTTGGACGTTTAAAAGCGCGCTGGCGCAGCTTACTGACTCGCTCAGACCTCAGCGAAAAGAATATCCCCATTGTTATTGCTGCTTGCTGTGCGCTCCACAATATCTGTGAGAGTAAGGGGGAGACCTTTATGGCGGGGTGGGAGGTTGAGGCAACTCGCCTGGCCGCTGATTACGCGCAGCCAGACACCAGGGCGGTTAGAGGAGCACAGCAGGGCGCGGTGCGCATCAGAGAAGCTTTGAAAACGAGTTTTGTGACTGGCCAGGCTACTGTGTGAAACTTCTGTTTGTTTCTCCTTGATGAACCCTCCAACCCCCCCCCCCCCCCGACCCGGTTCACTCTACTTCCCTGTAAACCAACCACCCCACCCCACCCTCCCCTCCCCTCCCGCTTGCAGAGGCAATAAAGTCATTGTTTTTTCACATTCATGCATTCTTTATTAGTTCCTTACAGAGGTAGGGGGATAATTGCCAAGGTAGCTGGGATGGGTGGGGGAGGAGGGATGGAAAAGGACATACTGCATTTTAAAACTTTAACTCTTATTGAAGCCCAGCCTTCTGATGCTTGGGCGATCATCTGGGGTGGAGTGACTGGGTGGACGGAGGCCCCCCCACCGTGTTCTTGGGCGTCTGGGTGAGGAGGCTATGGAACTTGGGGAGGAGGGCTGTTGGTTACACAGGGGCTGTAGCGGCAGTCTCTGCTCCTGCTGCCTTTCCTGCAACTCAACCATACGCTCGAGCATATCACTTTGATGCTCCAGCAGACGGAGCATTGCCTCTTGCCGTCTGTCTGCAAGCTGACGCCACCTATCGTCTTCAGCCCGCCACCTCTCCTCTCGTTCATGTTGGGCTTTTCTCATCTCCGACATTGACTGCCTCCACGCATTCTGCTGTGCTCTATCAGCGTGGGAGGACATCTGCAGCTCCGTGAACATCTCGTCCCTCGTCTTACGTTTTCTCTTTCTAATGTTCACGAGCCTCTGCGAAGGAGAAACATTTGCAGCTGGTGGAGGAGAAGGGAGAGGTGGTTAAAAAAGACACATTTTAGGGAACAATGGGTACACTCTTTCATTACAAGGTCGCATATTTCGGCTTGCAGGCAGCCATCGTAGGCCACAGTGTTTTGGCTTTTTTAACCTTCTTAACATGCGGGAAAGGTTGCAAACAGCAGCGCATTTCCCATATCAAGGATGAATTGGGTTGTCCATTTAAAATGGGGTTTCAATGTAAAAGGAGGGGGCTGCGGTTTCCCGGTTAACATGCGGCACAAACACAAGTAAACCCCCTCCCCCCCCCCCCCCCCACACACACACGATTCTCTGGGATGATCACTTCACCCCTCCCCCCCACCGCGTGGTTAACAGCGGGGAACATTTCTGGTCAGAATAGCAGGAACGGGCGCCTCTGAATGTCCCCCTTAATAAAATCACCCCATTTCAACCAGGAGAGCTTTCTGGAGATGTCCCTGGAGGATTTCCGCTCCATCCCCATACACGTTAACAGACTTGCTTGCTTTTTTTTTGTAATGTTTACAAATATTTACAAAGTTACACTCACCAGAGGTCTCCTGTGTGCCCTGAGGGTCTTGGGTGAGTTCGGGGGTTACTGGTTCCAGGTCCAGGGTCACAAACATATCCTGGCTGTTGGGGAAACCGGTTTCTCCGCTTCCTTGCTGCTGTGAGCTACCTACAGTACCTCCATCGTCATCTTCCTCGTTCCCCGAACCGTCTTCCCTGTGTGTTTCTCCAGTGAGAGAGTCATAGCACACGGTTGGGGTAGTGGTGGCTGCACCCCCTAGGATCGCATGCAGCTCCGCGTAGTAGCGGCAAGTTTGCGGCTCTGCCCCGGACCTTCCGTTTGCTTCTCTGGCTTTGTGGTAGGCTTGCCGTAGCTCCTTAATTTTCACGCGGCACTGCTGTGTGTCCCTGTTATGGCCTCGGTCCTTCATGGCCTTGGAGATCTTTTCTAATACTTTGCCATTTCTTTTACTGCTACGGAGTTCAGCTATCACTGCTTCATCTCCCCATATGGCGAGCAGATCTCGTACCTCCCGTTCGGTCCATGCTGGAGCTCTTTTGCGATCCTGGGAGGACTCCATGACGGTTACCTGTGCTGATGAGCTCTGCGTGGTCACCTGTGCTCTCCACGCTGGGCAAACAGGAAATGAAATTCAAACCTTCGCGGGTCTTTTCCTGTCTACCTGGTCAGTGCATCTGAGTTGAGAGCGCTGTCCAGAGCGGTCACAATGAAGCACTGTGGGATAGCTCCCGGAGGCCAATAACATCGAATTCCGTCCACACTACCCCAATTCCGACCCGCAAAGGCCGGTTTTATCGCTAATCCCCTCGTCGGAGGTGGTGTAAAGAAACCGGTTTAAAGGGCCCTTTAAGTCGAAAGAAGGGGCCTCGTTGTGTGGACGTGTCCAGGCTTAATTCGGTTTAACGCTGCTAAAGTCGACCTAAACCCGTAGTGTAGACCAGGCCTGTGTCAGGGAGATCTCAGGGACCGGCGTAGAGAATGGTGTCATGTGACTTTGAGGCTAAAATGATTAGCAGTGAAATACTGAGCTATTCTGGCAGAACCTTATTGGCATGGTTCACACCTTCTCAGCTCTTATTCTAGACTAGTTGCAGAGCAACTCTGCAGTAGTTTCCACTTGGTTCGTATTTGGAAAGCTATTTTTTTGCAATCATACATTTTACAATCTTAAAAAAATAAAAAAAGAGAACTCAAATTCTGGAGCACAACTTTAAGGAAAGAAGTGGATTTTGTAGCTGCAGAATCAATGAAGTGTGTCAGATCTTGTAATATCCTCACTTTGTTTTAACATACATGTGATTATAACAGTTTTTATACACTGTGTAGTGAGCTTTGGATCTTACAAAATAAATTGCAGATGCTGCTTTTTTTAAAAAGCATTTTGGGAGTGAACCCAAAGTATGGCTTGTAACAAAGTGGCCTTAGGCGGGACACTACTGAGCGTATCAATTCAGGACAAATTGCTTAGAGCAGGGCAGTTACAGCCCAAGGCTGGGGTTCCTTCACTGCTGAGGCACACCAACCAGCCAAACAAAGAGGATCTCGGTTTTACCCCACTGGCTAACCAGAAGTCAGGCAAGCAATTCCTCAGACGCTCCAGTTTCTCAGTGTCACTACTAGCGCCACTCCTTATGGGGGTGAATGGTTATGAAAACCAGTATACCAGTAAAAGAAAAAAGGTTCTCCTGATCCCAAAGGACTAAGCTCCAGACCTAGGTCAATATACCAGTCAGATCTTGCCCAAAATCACGCTGTTGCCAATCCTTTAGAATCTAAAATCTAAAGGTTTATTCATAAAAAGAAAGAAATATAGATGAGAGTTAAAATTGGTTACATGGAATTAATTACATACAGTAATGGCAAAGTTCTTGGTTCAGGCTTGTTAGCAGTGATGGAATAAATTGCTGGCTTAAGTAAAGTCTCTGGAGTACATCCGCAGCTTGGGTGGGTCATTCAGTCCATTGTTCAGAGCTTCAGTTTGTAGCACAGTTCCTCCAGAGGTAAGAAGCAGGATTGAAGACAAAATGGAGAAGATGCAGCTGCTTTTTATAGTCTCTTGCCATGCGGCCTGTGCTTCCTTTATTCCAAAACAAAGCTGCCCAGCACATGGCCTGAAAGCCTTAGAGTCCTCTCTGTAGGCATGCCCCTGCAAGCCTTGCTGAGTCATAAGGTGTATCTGCCATCTCTCAATGGGTCAGTTGTATAGCTGATGGTCTTTAATGGGCCATCAAGCAGACTAGGCAGAGCTGATGCCAAACTGTCTGGGGTGTCACCTAGAAGCATAGCACAAGTTTGAAATACGACAGTATAGAGCCAATACTTGAAACTTTAAATACAAAAATGATACGTGCATACAGATAGCATAATCATAACCAGCAAATCATAACCTTTTCATAGACACATTGACCTTCTTTGTACGAGATTTGGTGCCACTATAGGACCTTGGTTGCATCAATGATCTATACCGTCACAGTTCATGTCAATAACGTCACATGGATGTTCCTATTTTAATGTGTTGAGAACTAACATTCTCTCTCAGGTGAATTCAAATATTCTTAACCTGTCTTCTGTTGCCCCAACAGGGAGAAAGGAAATGCTTAACATTCTATTTTCCCAAATTCTTTATCGTTGGGCTTCTGTGGTTGGCCTGTGTTACATTAGGAATATGGCAAACGTAAGTAATTTCCCTTTGCACTAAGTTTTAGTGAGAAAAAGCTGTTCAGGAAAGAGGAGGTGGTTTACAAATAGTGATGTCTCTCTTTTGAAGTTTTGATTGTGGTCTGGAAATGGATAAATTGAGCTACACCAGTTCTGTCAGATCTTCCCATTTTGTAAACTGAAACTAACTCTCTAATGGCTGCCCTAATAACACACACCTACATAAATTTCACAGCCAGTGCATGATGTCTCCCTACAATACATTCTCCAGTGTTTTGGTCAATTTAGAACAGGATTCCTAGTAGTAGAGCTTCCCCTTCTCTTGGAAAGGCCAGGCAGAGGCCTTACTGATAGGATATGTTGGTTTGTTCAATTTTATTCCATTACGCCAAGTGCTATACCCTCTTAGACCATGCTGAACCTCGCATCTCAGTATTTACACTCTACATATATTTGTAAACTGTCCTACTCACCTCATCAAGCTGTTGTTTAGCCAAGTAATACATATGTTTAATTTTTCCTCTTATATTAGTCCCTTTGACCTTTGAATAATTTGTGTTGCTCTTTTCTGAATTCCTTCCAATTTGATAAGCTAACATAAAGATAGAAACATCCTGCTGCCAGACAACTACCCCACCATTTGGGTGATGTGGCTTTCTAAGGCACATTAACCACAATTGTGTCCCTCTTATATTTTGTTTTTTTGGGGGGGAAGTAAATGGGGGGGTAGTTAAGGTGGAAAGCTATGCAGCTTCAGGAAAATGCTATTGAAAACAGAGACTGCCCTTCTGTCCTAGAACGGATACATACTTGATAATGAGTGAAGAGTCGGATCCTGCATTTTTTCATTGCTCCGATCAAACTCAATAAATCTGTGAAACCCAAGTTTTGTAGGAAATTACTATGTTTTAAAGTAGCCAAAAATAGGGAAAATGAATAAAGAATAGCTGAAAACCCAGAATCCCCACATGCGTGATAGGTAAAATCAATGGGTCAGATCCTCAGCTGGTATAAATCCATGTGTCTCAATTTAAAATCCGTATAACTACCAGTTTACACCAGCTGAGGAGCTGGCCCAATATCCATAATCTCAGTATAACAAGACTAGAATTCCAGTAGTGTCTTTTGTCAATGCATGTTTCTGGTTTAACCTGACACCATTAGAACTGTGATTACTTCCTGATCTTTGATCTTTTCTAGTGTTAATGAACTACATGATCCAACATACCAGTTCAGGGTTGACACAGGTAATTTTCAGGTAAGTTTGAATCAAACTTTTTTGACACTTCCATATGGATTTTGTATGTCTACTCAGGTAAGACTGGGGAAGAGGTGTGTGAAGAGATCTGGCAGGTATTTAGTATTACATTATATTATATATTCTTCAGGCTGAAATGTAACTATTTTTTTTGCTGTAAAACTTTAAAGAACACCTAGTGCTGAATGGAAGATCTGAAGACTAAAAATATATTTTCACTATTTTAAGGAAAATTGTTCAGATTTTTTGTTTGGCTAATGCAAATGTCTTTAAAATGGACTTGTATGTTTATAGAAAGATGCTCCCTCCATTGCATATTCTGTACTGGAAACATGGAATGTTTCCTTTTGGATGAAGAGGCGTGTGTCTATAGGCCTACTGCACTATTAAGAAAGAAGGCCATAGTGTGAATATTGAGCTGTCACCACAGGGAAGACCATTTGGAACTGTTTGCAAATGAGTAGTTTCTGGTTAGAAATCACCCAGGGCATCTTGGATCTCATCAGAAATATAGTCATTACCTTTCAGTGAGCCAAAAATGAGCTCCTTGTTAGGCCTCCTAGTTCTCCACCACCTTCTATTCTCAGAACATTTGGCTTTCTCAGTAAATCTCCATTTTCCCTTCTGTAGGAGAAATCCGTTCTGTACAGCCTCCTGTTGCTTCTCAGAGCTGTGTGGCCATTTTTAGAAAACTTCTGAGATTTGAACTATTTCAACTGAAAGAAGTGGCCTTTGAAACACCCTCTCCACTGCACTACATCCCAAAATTGACAAAACCACCACAGCCACTTCTGCTACAGACAAGGGAGTATCATGCTTCCTTCCTCCAGCCTAATTGCCCTGAACAAATGGATCATGCTTTTGGAGATGGTGGTTTCTGTCTCTGGGATGGATTTGAAGGAAGAAAGAATAGGATAAATCTTGTTCAGTAAAACTATATAATATTTTTTTCTATTGCAGGGAATGAAAATCTTCTTCCTTGTGGTGGCAACTGTATATATCTTGTACCTTTTGTTCCTGATAGTGAGGGCGTGTTCAGAGCTTCGCAACATGCCTTATGTTGGTAAGCAGTACTTTCTTCGTGTTTCCTTCAAATGGGTTTCCCCCAAGGATGGCTAGATATTTGGGGCAGGGGGTGTAAGCTCTCAAATAACTGACAATTGTTCTTAATCCTTCCAGATCTCAGGTTAAAATTCTTGACTGCATTGACCTTTGTAGTTCTTGTCATTAGGTAAGACTTCTTTAAAGTACATATTCTCTGCATTGTAATATTTATAGCTTTGTAAAACTTTCTTAAAGAAAAACGGTTCTTGGCAATCAAGTTATCAGTAAAATAGTGCACCCTCAGAGCAGGTTATCCATTCACAACTTTCTCTGGGTTCATTCTTAAAAATGCCACTGCATCCAAACTACATTTTAAAATCTTGCACGCTACTGGCACTCACCAAATAATAAATTCCACCACTCAGTTCCATAATCAATAGATCTTGGTGTCCTTATTTTTCCAAAAAATTCCTACTGATATCCCACTACAGCAGTGCTGTGGCTCTTGGGAAGTGCATGGCCCTCTGTTTATAAAAAAAATAAAGAGCCTTTTTTAAAAGCAAATGCACTGACTCAGCTAGCACTGTGATGCACTGTTGCTGTCCAGGCAGACTGTCTGAGACAGATTTCATAATTTGTTTCTCAGAACGGTAGAGCTCAAGAAGCTTGTGAGATGGTCACAAGGCTTTCATACTTTTTCTTTTGAAAGTCTGCCATTAAATTCTGTCTTTAGCCCAAGAAAGCCAGTGGGGCACCAACAATGCCTGTTTTTAAGGGATGCAGAGAGTTTAGTTAACCTAGACTCTGGGGCAAATGGCCTCTATAAGAGGGGAAGGAGAAAGGGAAAGAACATTGATAACCCAAAATGAAGACATCCCACTCTGATCTGTTTAATGTCTTGAATCAACGAGGCGAAGATGAGATTGGTGAACTGGCAGTGAAGCTCTTGGGTAAGTAGAATGATGAGTGACTAAAAACCTGCTCTGTATGCCTGCATTAAAAAATACAATTGCACTGATCATCTAGGAGAATTGAGCAGTCTGTAAACGCTCAAACTTCTGCTGTGATTTGTGGAGTCCCACACCTGACTCTCCATGACATGAAAATGGTTTGCCTTTTGGAAAAAATGTAGATTGACTTATGTTGCTCTTTTATGGCAGCCTTAAAATGTTGCAAAAGGGGAATGTGTATAAGAACCGTAAACATATGGGATTGTTCCATTCAGCTAATGGGGTTGATGGTGTCATTATGAACGGTGTTTGAAAGCAAGGGGCTATTACTCTAAACTTAAGTGGTATATCTAGAATATTCTTATCAGAGGGAAAACTGTTTCCGTCTAGAACAGACTAAGCAAATGTGGTTTACAGCATCAACAGTTAAGAGGAGACTGAACCTGTTTTGGGACAGATTTGGTGTTAGACCTTGGAAAGAGATGGTATCCACTCTGATTAAATCTGAGGCAGCCAAGGGCTAAATATAGGTCACCGATTTCTATACTATTGCTTGTGGCTGCATTTATTTTCATCCTGGAGATGCAGCCCTCAGCGGTGAGAAGACCTGGTATGCATCAGTCTGTGAGGGTCATCAGAACAAGAGGGAGCATTTCATGTTGGGACTTGTAATATCCATGAGGCACACCTCCATATTAAAATGGGGGCAGCTGCAATCTACTTCACTCTTATGTAAATTAGGTAAAACCTTTTGGGTCCTGGCAAGCTGCCAATGTAGCCCACATTGTGGTTGCCCCTGTAAATCAATTTTTTCTAAAGCGGTATTGTGGTCGCTGCCTATAACCAGGAGTGGTTTGCTAATCTGCCCTTTGGTGAGCACCTCTTGCTCTGTAACCTCCTTTCGTGAGGTATTTAGAGTGAACTGTCCACTACTACCACCATCACATTGATCAGACTGTAGTTATGGACATGTATCTACCAGAGAGAAGTCCACCCTGCAGAGTTATCTGCAAGGCAGCATTCACCTTCTGTGGAGTTTCATGTGCTGAACTGTGGTGGTCAAAGACACCCACACAGTGATTTTAGTTCAAAGACTCAAGCCTGAGGCCAGTTTATTGACATACATACCAGTGCACTGGGGTGCAGTCCGAAGACTAACTCACCGAGGACCGCTCGCAGGCGGGTTTTTATTTCATTAAACCGCAAGCAAAGTACAAACAATACATCATGAGTTAAGAAATTGGGGTTGGGGTCAGCCCCCTCCACCCGGTACCCTCCTCATTATTTCCCATGAGCTGGGTGTTTATTTGGGTAGCGGGGCACTTGGTGGTTTTCCCCAGGGGTGGTACATGGCACCAGTTTGGGTGCATTTCTTGGCAAGGCACATGTTATTTTCCGGGGAGGTTTCGGTTAAGGGGGGTTTATCAGGGGACGCTAAAAGAAGATCTATGATTGGCTAATTTTGCAGATAGCTGGAATTGGAAAACTTTGCAGATAGCTGCAACTGCAAGAATGATTAGCTCTTTGCAAAGGCAATTTCTTAATGTAAGCGGATATTCTATTTTTCCAGCGGTTTCAAAAACTTGTGGTTATTATATTGCTAAAGCAGTTTCTGTTGTAACCTTTAGCATTGTTCTATGTTTTTCTCCCCCGCGCCCCCCCTCCTCTGGCCATTACCCTTGACCGAGTTTGGCAGAGAACCGTGTTGTTCAGTCTTGCACAGACTTAGGCCTGTGCTGCTCTGTGTAAGGGCAGTCAACATAACAGATCTCTGTTGGAGGGTTTATTTTGGGGCCTTCAGATTCACAGCTTTGGCTACTAAAAAGAAGGCCCCCCTGTTCTATTTCCCCACAGAACATAAGAACGGCCATACTGCGTCAGACCAAAGGTCCACCTAGCCCAATATCCTGTCTTCTGACAGTAGCCAATGCCAGGTGCCCCAGAGGGAATGAACAGGTAATCATCAAATGATCCATTCCCTGTAACTCATTCCCAGCTTCTTGCAAACAGAAGCTAGGGACACCATCCCTGCCCATCCTGGCTAATAACCATTGATGGACCTAGCCTCCATGAATTTATCTAGTTCTTTTTTTAACCCTGTTATAGTCTTGGCCTTCACAACATCCTCAGGCAAAGAGTTCCACAGGTTGATTGTGCGTTGTGTGAAGAAATACTTCCTTTTGTTTGTTTTAAACCTGCTGCCTATTAATTTCATTTGGTGACCCCTACACTTCTTGTGTTATAAGGAGGAGTAAATAACACTTCCTTATTTACTTTCTTCACACCAGTCATGATTTTATAGACCTCTATCATATCCCCACTTAGTCATCTCTTTTCCAAGCTGAAAAGTCCCAGTTTTATTAATCTCTCCTCATATGGAAGCTATTCCATATCCCTAATCATTTTTGTTGCCCTTTTCTGAACCTTTTCCAATTCCGAGATATCTTTTTGAGATGGAGTGACCACATCTGTTCGCAGTATTCAAGATGTGGGCATACCAGGGATTTATATAGAGGCAATATGGTATTTTCTGTCTTATCTATCCCTTTCTTAATGATTCCCAACATTCTGTTCACTTTTTTGACTGCCGCTGCATATTGAGTGAATGTTTTCAGAGAATTATCCACAATGAATCCAAGATAGCTTTCTTGAATGGTAACAGCTAATTTAGACCCCATCATTTTATATGTATAGTTGGGATCCTGACAGAATGTGAAATCAAAGATTGGGGTGAGTTGCCAATGTTGTTTTTCTAAACTAGGTTCTAATACGCACCTTCCATCACTGTAGGGTCAAATCATTGCTGACTTTTATGGATTGTGCTTTATGGGAAACCCAGGAAAAAATAGGTTAAATTTTCCCATCCTTCAACTGACTGACTGACTTCTAATTCAGAATGTTTTTTGAAATTGAGTGTGAAATCAAATGTCTCTTAGAATAAGCAGCTGAATAGATTTGTCACATTAGTCTAAGACAAGGTGCTATTTTTTCTTATAACTCTGTTCTTACCTTCCCCATTACTCACCTCATCAAATGTTGTTACAGTTCAGTGCATATAGCCACAGTGTCTGTCTTGTCTCCCACAGCATTGTTATACTTTATCTACGCTTTGGAGCACGAGTTCTACAGGACAACTTTGTAGCTGAGCTTTCAACTCATTATCAGAATTATATCCTTCCATTGTGGCTTCCAGTCATTTAGGAATATTGGTAACTTGTTTCAGTTAAGTGAATGTACGGAGACGATGGCTCAGGAGTTGTCTTTCACCACTAGATCACCAGTTCAAATCCAACCCGGGTTGGTAGTGAATGCAAATTGTTATTTTCTGATGGTTATTCATGATGGATGCCAAATTAATGTGTTGGTTTCAATCCAACTCTCTGAACAGCTGTCCACGTCACAAAATCCACAGCCATAATTGGCACTCTGGAATGTGCACGAAGACAGGACAAGTTTCTTTCCCATATATGTGTAGTAGGTTATCCCTTCAGAGCAGGGCCGAGTCATGTTGGAAGGACACTGGGGGGTAATTTACATGGATGCTGCCTATGCTGACCATATTCTGTAGCTAGCCGATGTCTGCAAATTGGCATAGTTATTAAATTCACTTAAAAGTATGATGGGCTGCGTAATTGGAGGAGGTAGGAAGTAGTTCTGCAAACTGCCATCTTACATTTTCCAGTTCAGGGCTGAGTTTCCAATACAGAAGGAAAATATTATTGCAGGATCATGGTACAACTGGAGAGTGTTCATGCATATCTTGCTACAGTTCAATCTTGTCTATGCTGGCAATTTTGGGGAAATCTCCATTTGTTGTGGTACAGCTCCTCTGGTGTAGTGACAGCTGGAGTATTATGAAAGACTTGTCACTAGTATGTTTACTACTGTGTTGTTTAGACCCATTCAGTGCAGGTCTAGATAACTGAGAGAGGGCATGTGGGGGTAAGGTTGGGTGGGGAAGGTGGAAGCAAAGCTAGTCTACTCTAGAGTTTCCACCAGTGGGAGATATTCCCAAAACTGCTGGTTTAGAAACAGCATTTGCACAGTACTAATTTGATAGTCAAGCAGTTGGCTCCATCTCATTCATTATAAAGTACAGTTTTTTAGATACATTAAATTTTACAGATGGGGAAGCCAATTTTCCAGATGTTGCCAGCTGGTGTCTGTGTTGGAGCCAGGATTAGACTTGTATTTCTGGATCTGCAACTCAAACCACTAGAGTACAGTTCTCTCTAGATTCTGAAACTGGCTGTGTGACCGGAAGTGCCCAATATCTTCTAGAAAATGACTGCTGAACTTTTCTATAACTAGTCGAAACTAAAATAGAGAGCTTTAATGGGGTACCTTAAAAACAAGGGGAACAGCCCCACCATGTCTTAGTGTTCTGTCTGATTGCAGTCACTCCTCCCTCCCACCCAGTTAACTTAATCTAAGACAATGCCAAACTAAACATCAGTGTCCCAAAACTTTTTTAACAGTACACAGTTAATACTCTTCATACTTTGGAAGTGCTGGGCAAAAGTCATCAAGCTTTCCCAAAATGTTGTTGCAGGGAGAATCCTGCCTAATGTTTGGTTTATTCAAAATTAATATGTACTTAGCTGTATTGTGTAATATCCTTGACTATTATTACCAGCAGAATTCTTATCATTCTATGGTTTACTCAACTTCTATCTCTACACCTTAGCCTTTGTGTATTCCCCATCAAAGAATGCACTGTATGGTAAGTGACCTACTGTAAAATTTTCCAGATTGCTGCTGAGATCTGGCATGCCTATAGAGGTCATCAAATCTTCACATGTTGGCTATTTCATTAGCACTTCATTTTGTTCTGTGTATATGAGCAGCTTATGGTGGCTTCAAATAGCCAGTAACAATAGAAACATGCATTGATCTAATCCATGAAAATTTTACATTTATTGTATGTGCCTCTTAATATTGTGTAGCTTTAGGACACTCAATAATAAATATGGCTACTGGATGTCTTCTGCTTTAACCATTGAATGTAAGTATGCGGGGAAGCTAGCATGTACTACATACATGGGGAGGGCCTTATTTATTGGGGCAGAGCAGTTTCTCACTAAACTGATTTTGGAACTAAGGTGAATGGAGCTGCTTCAGGAATCCCATACTTCCATTATAGGAGATGCAACTAGCTAGCTGGCTGGCTGGGAACAAATATTTACATCTGTTCCTGGGTTAGAAGAATTCAAAAGCATGCAGAAGGTATTGGATCTTGTGGCAAACCATTAGGGGCTAGATTTCACTCTGTAACTCTACTGACTTCAGTGGAATTGTCAACTTACACCAGGGATATACTTAGCCCCAAGACTTCACAGGCCTATGCCAGGCAACCTGGAGAGGTGGTATTGTAGACAGCCAATGGAAAGAGTGTGTGCATCCTTCCATTCCAGCATGAAGTTACAGCAGTACCTTCCTCCTCCCTGTGTGAAAGTGAAAAATATATACCCTAAGTTATAACACCTTAGATAGGCATTAATGACCAAACAATTATTAGATTTCATTACTTTTGGAACTTTAGTCATAAATAAGGGAAAGGGACTGAAATGTCATATAAAATCTGCTTATACTTTTCAACCAGATTCTTTATTGACTAATGTGTTCTAAAATATCAGGTATAAGTAATGTGGGCAGGTGAAATTGTACCTGGGAAGAAATAATGATGCTAATACAATATAGAGAATATCCATCTCCTGGAGTTTTTAGACAAGGGTGTCAACTTCAGCTGTTATGAATGCTGACATACTGTGAGATGGGGGTTGAAGAGTTTAAATCACAGATTCCAATCCCTTCCTTGCCAGGGTAAAACTCCAGGTTGAATCCCAGTTATAACTTCCTTGGAAACTACAAAGTCTCTCCCTTCAGTTCTGGATAAAAGTCTAATCTAAAAGTTTGAAGTCAGGAATGCAATTTTCTGGTTAAATAAAACCATATCTATATTTTCCAGAGTCACAGTTGAAAGACAATCCTGCCTTTTCTATGCTGAATGATTCAGATGATGATGTGATTTATGGGTAAGTAACACAATTGTGAAAAATCTATTGGTGATTCAGGGGGTGTGGAGTTGCTGTATTTAATATAAAAAGTTTAAGGACCTGGTGGGTTGTTCTTAGTGAAAATCCAAACCTGCTGACTACAGAATGGAAGACAACTGTAGCTTGAGTCTTCTATTTTGGGGCACTTTACTCCAAAATATGATTGTAATGAGGTTTCACACTATCTTGGTTTCTTTTTTTCCTGTTGAAAAAGGGACTGCCATGACACTGATACTAAAAGATACATTCCCTACTTGTAGGTGTGAGGGCAATGGCAGGCTGCAGTGAGAGGGAGTATGTGGGTGGCAGGATTTGGGAAGAGAATACGCTGGCAGAAGGGACTAGATGGGAAACGAGTGCTGGAGTCAGGTTGGCAGGATGCAGGTTGCAGTAGGAGGGAATAGATTGAGAGCTGGGCCATACTTAAAATGGCCACTGCTGTAGGGCAGGACAATTGCTATTTTAGATACCTAATATTCATTAAAAATATTAATAATCGAATCCAATGCAATTGCCTGAGTTCAGATTCTGAACTCAACAGTAGTATTAGTATTTACATAGCATCTAGAGGCCCAGCCAGGGCCCCGTTGTGCTTGATGCTGGACAAACACACAGTAAAAACAGTTCCTACCCTTGAGGGCTTACGGACTTTGTAAAAAAAGGAAAAAAAAAGCCACACAACAGGTAGGTGAAAGAGTTAGAACATGTTTCGCATAGATTAGTTATGTGTAGCTTGTAGGGATAGCTTTTTTGTCTTTGCTTTTGTGTGTGTTTTAGTTTTGATCAGTAGCAGCAGTCCCAGCTTGCCTCCTGATTAGCTGTTGTCCGCAGTCCCATGGGTGTCACAGTAAAGACAAGTCTACACTTACAGCGGCATGTAAAGTAACACATTGCACACCCAGCTAGCACAGATATAAGTAGCGGTGTAGATGGTGAGATGTGGCTTATGCAAGTAGAATGCCGTACATGCCTGAACCCCTAGGGGGTATGTACCCTATACGGCTCTCTACATGCCCAAGCAGCGCTTTCCATGTCTACACTTCTATTTTTAGCGGTGTCCCACTGCCTCCCTGCATTACGCACTGCAGTGACGAAGCCTGTCTTTCACTCTGGCATGTAGCTCCATCGGTTGTGCCTGTATTCTACATGCTGCTGCAAGTGTAGACAAGGCATAGAAGCAAACCTTGAGGAAGAATTTGGAGATTAGGATTATGTATTGCTCACGTCTCTTAACTGAAATGCATTCTTTTGGATTAGTGAATCCTTGTGAATGATGACGGCCCAAATTATTGTAGAACTGGTTTAGTACCTTTTCTCTGTTTACATGAAACTAAGTAGCTGGCCATTGTGTTCAGGATGTTTACAAATATCTGTTTGTTAACAGGAGTGACTATGAAGAAATGCCACTTCAGAATGGTCAAGCCATTAGAGCCAAGTACAAGGAAGAATCAGACAGTGATTGAGTTCACGTGGAGGAGACTTGCTTATGAGAATGAAAGTGATCTTGAGGTTTTTCCTAGATGACCACTTCCTTGGCTTTCTTATAAATCTGCTTTCAACTGAACACTATCTCCCAAGGAAGGACTTCCTATTTATTTCTGTTTACAGAGTTAAAACAAAACTGAAGGAAAAATGGAAATGCTTGAAAAGTTTGTGGTGGAGGCTTCTAAGAAACCAAATTCTCTCTTTACACTAGGTTTAGAAAATGTCACATACAGGATTTCTGTGGAGAACAGACTGCTAAAACAATGAGGCTTTCAGAGTCTGGTTCCAACTAAGTGTGTCACTGAGTATATGCTGATTTAAAATTGCTTCCTTGCTGTCTGTTTTTAGAGGATTATGTACAGCACATCATCTTCACTCCTGATGCAGCTTGTGTTAGCTATTGTGTACAGTGTCCACTGGTGATAAAGTGCCTCTCTTTCTTCTTCCCTTCCTCACCCTGCCCATCTGAGTTGGAGGTACGAAATGGCAGGTATTTCCACTGATTTCTGAGAAACCACAAGCTTTATTGCTTCTGCTTCAAGGGGGAAGCATTCACAGTTCAGTGGTCAGCTCTGTAATTGACTGGAGTTCATAAAATGGAAGTTTGCCAAATATCTACAGTTATGACTGTGAGACAGGTATAAATGTTCAAGTTCTGTTGAGGCCAAAATTTATAAACAGAATAATATATTATAAACAGCAGTGCAAAATAATTTGCAAGGGTTTCTCTTAGAATGATCAAAACAAAATAAGACAAAAATAAGTTAAAACGTCTAGTTTAAATATTTTAAACTGTTGCAAACCTTGGTGGGAAATCCATCTGTGTTGGGGGCAGAGGAGGGAGAAAATTGTTACATTTCCTACAAAGGGTACAATATACAACTTAACACAAACATTCTTTTAATTGCAAGATCCTTTCCTAAATTAGGATTTTTCATGCAGTCTTCTCATAGCTGTTTTAAAAAAAAAAGTAGTTTATAAGAACAATCACTTTTGATGACATGTTGAACAAATATACAAAAATGTGTTCTTCAGCATGTTCTGTAGATAGCTCAACCTCTTCATCTTTAGACACACCTAAATAGCTATACTTAAAATGCCTGCTGCTTACAAGTATCTTTTTGACTGTCCCTTTTCAGGCTATGCTAGAACAGCGTGCTACAGAACTTCAGAGTATTTATTAGAATATTGCTCATCATGATATTTAAATGTGTATTTCAATTTCCCTACCACAGTATAGCGTTTTTTTAAAGGGAGGCTGTCAATTTCTATTAACTTTTTTTAAAGTTTAGTATTTTCAGGTATGCCACCTATCCCTGGAGTCTTTCTGTGGTTTCACAATCACCATTTTCTTACTGTTTCTCACCCTGTTGCTGTATGAAATACCCAAACTAACAAATGGGGAAACTGACAGCATATAGAGAACAAACAGTGATTTTGATCTATATGCAAAGACCTGTCTACATTAGGGAATTGAACTGGTTTAATCATAAAAGTTCACTGTGTCCACAATGAACATGCTGAATTGCATTGGGAACCATTGCAGGTTTGTCTTGCATTCACATTAGAACTGTTCTAAACCACTTCATCTGCAGTAACCTCTGGGTATCTGTTTCATGGTTCAGGAGCAATGCATTCTGGGAGACTTGACCAGGGTGCTATGGGAGGACTAGTTGAACTACTACAGCTAGTCTGTATTCTCAAAGGCATTTAAAATGTTTCTGACAAAACAGCATTTAGTTCTGCTGAAAGCAAGTGGAATACAAAATATATTTAGCATGCTTGTGTAAACCATTTTGTGGCTATTAAATGTAACATACTAGGAAGTTGAAAAGATATCTAGCACAGTAAATGTCTCTTGTGTAGACCAAAGCCAAGAGAAGGCCAAACTACTGTCATGTGCACAAAGTAAAGAAATAGAACAAATAGATTCTCTCCTCCTCCCCCCCCTCCCCCCCCCCGCAAATCCTCCCCCCAGCATGGTAGGTGTTACTCGTAACAATATTTGGAAAAATTCTGAGAGAGTTAAATTGTCTTTGTAAACTGCAGTAGTTGTTGCACCTTTAACAACTCCTTTTAGCTAACTTAGCCTTTTTTTAATACACGGTTGTGTTTTAGATGCTTTTTTAATCCAACGGAAAAACAGACTGGCTTCTCTTTTTCTAAAACAAGAAAGCAAGAATAATCCAGGTCTTGCTTGTACTTGAGTTTGACTTTGTAAAGTCAAGCTCAGGATCCAATCACTGACATTCCCTATACACCCAAAATTTCCATGGACTTTCATGGGAGTCGGGGGTGGGAGGCGGCGACACAAGGATCAGGCCTTTATGTTTATGCAGATTTTTACTTGTGCATTCAAAGCTTTTTGGCACTTTAATACTATTTTATTCCTGTTATAAGTCATTTTTTGATTTGCTAAAATATTTTTCCATGTAGGATATTTGAGTTTTACTAATGCTGCTTACTATAATCCAGGATGCTTGTGATATAATATATTAAGTCTGACTTTATTAAATGTTTTTTTTATTCCATTAACTAAAGAAAACATTTTTTAAAAATTCAACTTCAAGAAATCATGATATTTAGAATTTGAGAAATTTTCCTAGGCTGGTTTGTCCCTTTATTATTCTTTGTTTTGTTATTACATTGCTTGTTAGAGGAACAAAAATAGGAATAGGATGGGGAAATGTGCACTTTAAAAAACAGTTATTTATCTTGTTAATGAATTATTTTGTAGAAATCCTGCATTGAACTGCCTTTCCCCATGCATAGAGCCCTGCACAGATACAAAATTTGTATCCGCATCCAAGCTGCAAAAATGATCTGTGGATATCCACACTGACAGATATAAAGCGGCTATCTGCAGATTTGCAGGGCTTTAGAAAGAAAATTTGGATCCGCATCCATCCACGATCTGCAAAAAATCATCCGCAGATGCAGATAGCTGCAGATATAAAGCAATATCTGTGGCTTTGCTGGGCTGTACTCCTGCATACTGTATTTTATACTCAAAAAATGTTACATTGTAACTTAGCAAGTTTGGCTAAAGCTGCACAGCATTAAATTCACTACCTACCTAGTAAATAGGCAGAAGCAGTAAAGCTGTCTCCCTGGCAAGAGATCACACATTTCATGCCTTGTGGCGATGAATATTGAAAACTGCACAAAGATACAATTTGGAACCAAAGATTACTCTGAAGAATTCTCTTGTGGCAACAAGATGGATTGTAAATATTTTGTGGGGAGTTGTATTCATGTGTCTCTACACAGTGTGTTGTGCTATTATGACCCAAGAATTAAATGAAAGGTGCCTATGTAAGAACTTCACTTGGCTAGCTGTGTATTTTCCATATGGCCAGCGGAAAAGTCAATAAGGGAAGTATATTTTGTGAAGCTGAATTTTTTTTTTTCTTCCCAGGAACCATAGTTAAGTCAAAGTGCACTTGTGTTGGGCTGTTAAAACAGTGGGGTGGATTTCCCTCTCTCCCCCTTCTCTTCCCCCCCCCCCCATTTCAAGCGTTCATGTAATAATTCCAAATTAAACCTTTTCAAGAATGATGATTAGAACTTAGGAAAATTAGTAATGTATACAAAATACATCCACAATGTACTGGGTTATGGCAAAAATGAGATGCTTCCTCTTTTACAACACTGAGGATTTTTTACTTGCAAAAATCTTTCTTGTGCACTATGTGGAAGCCAAATGCCACTGGCCCTGGTGTTACCTGCTCAATTTAGGGCACCGTGTCTATACCCTATGGAGGGCTCAAGGTGTGACCGACTCAGTTTAGGCACCCCCACCCTTTCCCTGGGGGTAAGGGCTCTATGGGTCTATGGAACTTTTTCCCAGTGAAAGAGCCTTACACCGTTGTGCTCTAAACATCTATTTATTAGCAACACACACAGAATACATATACCAAGCAAATCTCTTATGCTCACCACTCCTCCTATACAGACAAATTTCACCCAATGCCCAGTTAAGATTCATTCATTTGTGGGGTCCCTGTGATGCCTCTGCATATCAGGGTTGTACAGAAGGGTCAGAGTTCCAGCAGCTTGATGTTGAACTGCAGTCTGGAAATGGTTCCCAAAGAGCATTGCTTTTCATTTATATTATATAGGTAAAACTAGATCCCTCCTTCAAATGTACTAAACCTATCACATTATCTCACACTCCTAAATAACAAACATTTTAACCAATTACACACTGGCATCTGTGTGTCCTCCTTGATGCCCAAGTTCTTTACATTTTATCTTTCGTACCCAAATTGTGATCATCTCTATATGTGCAGCTAGTCAGTGCTTATCTTACCATTTGTTGAGTCTCTTTCTGTATCCTCCCTAATTTCCCAGCATCTTTACAACTTGGTTTTAACCAAGTGGTTATAACTGTTAGGGACATTCCTAAGGTGGAGGTACTTTAGCAGCAGAACATCCCTTTTTTTCAAGTTTAGTGGTGAACACCCTGAGTTTCACCCAAGGCAGGTCTAATATGTGGGGGTGTTGATCAGGTCTCAGGCCTACACTGGTGATTCAGGTATTGTTAGGTCCTGAACACTCATGCACAGTTTTGCTGTTGTAGTGGCTTTAAGACATCATCAGTGTTAAGGCTGCCTGGGAAACTAATATCCTGTTCTCTTTGGCCAAGGAGGGGAAGTATAACCCAGAGGAATACATTAGGGAAGAGAAATCTTTGTTAAACTGGATTTTCATTCTTAACCAAAGGTAGCAGAGAGCATGAACTGCTTTGGGAAGATTGTTTTGAAATGAAAGGATTCTTGACTTGATAGCTTTCTTTGATCCAAAAGGCAATTATTGTAAGCCTGCTTCTTCCCTTTTTGCCATGTGTCCTGACTGGGCCAGTAACTGCTATACACTACACAAAACCCTCATGCTATTGTAAAACAACATTTTTTAAAGTTTGTAAATATATGTAAAATGAAGCAAAACTATGGTATACCAAAATGGTATAGAATGTGTAAGATAAATATTCTGTTAATGAGAAGCTGTAAATATGGTGCTGCTTTGAGAAGGTATGCATTAGTATTGTGTTTTAGGGGAACTGGTTAATAAATCATTTATTTACACTGAAAATCTTTCTGGTATAGAATACAAAGCAAACCTGATTGTTTACCTTCAGCAAAAATTGGGTGCTGATACATGGAAGACTTCATGTGCATTAAATATGTTAATAAATAGTTTTCATACTGTCTCTTTACACTTGCATTTGGGTTTCATTTTCCTTCCATTAGGTGGTGGTGATCTAGCACTATTTTAATTTACAGGTACAAAAGACAGCCTTGTGTGCATACATACTAAACTGATACTGTCCTAGCAGCAGAAAAGTTTAATTAGCAATAGAAATATTTAACATATCAGTATAGACTTGAAGAGATTCTTTACTATCTAGAATTAGAGATAGGAAAATAACCAGATACACATGCTAACCAGTGCTCACATGGGGTGCTTTGACATTACTTTTTGCAGAACTTAAGTAGGAATCAGTGATTGCTTAAGTTTAACCATTAAGATTGCAAAGAAAACTTTACAAAGATGAGCAGTAAGAGGGTCCTCTGAGGCTGAAGAGACAAACTGGGGTGGGGCTAGCTTTTGTCTAGCTCACTGTTAACTCTAGAACTTAATGGCAAGTATTTCAAGGTGCTTTATTTTAGAAATAGCAAGCTAATGTGCAAGATATAGTGTATCAATGCCATCTCCTCAAAGGCCTTCCAGTCCCCACTAGTCAAGAAAAATACACTGTTTAAAATTACCTCAGCCCAATGTCAACTATATAATGTAGAAAGAAGCCTGGTAGCATGCCCCAGCGTTCCAGGCTTGGATCTGGTTTTGGTTACTGTGACAGGAATTACTCAGATGTCAGGCTAGATTACATTCTGATTAGATGCCCTGAGCAGGTATTTGCAAGTACCACACTAACTTGTCAAATACCTTTATTTAGTTACCTCTGCTTGGACTAAACTGGTCTAGGCCTCAGTCAAGATTACTAAAGACCTCAGAGTATGCAAAAATCGATCAACCTCAAAGATTTAGTCTTTATCTGCCCCATTAGTTGTGCTTAAAATCCTACTATTGAAATGTGGGTACAGTATCACATTAGAAGATGTTCTTACCCTAAGCACTTTACAGTCTAGGGTCATAATCCTGGAAATACATGTGGTTAA
Source organism: Chrysemys picta bellii (assembly GCF_011386835.1). Taxonomy (NCBI): domain Eukaryota; kingdom Metazoa; phylum Chordata; order Testudines; family Emydidae; genus Chrysemys; species Chrysemys picta. The sequence continues at coordinate 119,824,671 of NC_088793.1, forward strand.
TGAGTATTCAGAGTTAACTTTATCAATGGGATAATCTACTTAAGCATGTGTGTTTGCAAAACTCAGTCTTAAGTTGGATCTAACATGACAAAGGGAGAGAAGATGTCAACAATTTGGTCAGCAAATGCATTTCTTCCTCTTACAAATAGGACTGAGAATTTTGTTCCCTTCTACACCACACACTCACAAAACATTAATAATGTAATGGCCACACCAAAAAGCTTTACTTAACCTGTAAATGTTTAATCAGCACAGGAAGTGTATCCCATGTGCTTAAAAGGATAAAAACTGCAATATTAATCATAGCATTGACACTTCATTTTGCTTGAATTCTGAAAACTCAAGTGTGATGTTCCCAGAGTGAGTACCAGCCTCAGGGTAGACTGTTAAAACAACCAGCTCACAAACACCAAATTGATCAGAAGTTCCAGGGCAAACTCCAGGCATACTAATAGCTTTAACTAGTCAGATAAACCAGCCTCTCCAAGGACTATCTTGCCACCTAGGTGAGTATCTGTGAGATAGATGGCTCTTGAGAAACAGCAAGACTCAGTAATATTCAGGGTACTTTTAGTCCAGTGACTTACCTCAGATCTATTGCACCTTAAAGTTCACACCAAGGACAATCCTTGTATACAATTTTATTACAGAGGAAAAAGGAAACTAGTTATTTACAAAGTTAAAGCAAACAAATATAGGCCAGGTCTCTACTACAAACTTACATAGATGACTACATTGCTCAGTGTTGTAAAAACTCCATACCCCTATGCAATAGTTATACTAACCTAACCCCTGATGTAAACAGTGCTATGGTAGTGCGGAGGTGGATTAACTACACTGACAGGAGAAGGTCTCCCATCAGCATAGCAGTGTCTCCACTGAACCACTATAGTGGCACAGCTACACTGGTGCAACAATTTAGGTGTAGAGCTGCCTGTAGACACCTGAATGAGTGAGGCAAGATTTTTTTTGTTTTGTTTTTAGTAAAGGTAATAGAGGCTTCTGTAATGAAGAAGCGCTATTTGTCCTTTAAAGTTAACCTAAGCTGCTGGGAATCTTACTTGGGCCTAGGAATCCCCATTCCCCCATTCAAGATCCCAACAACATAGAAAGCCTGAGCTATACCTACACTGCACTTAAAAAACTAGCAGTTGGCCTGTCAGCTGATTTAGGCTAAGAGGCTGTTTATTTGGAGAGTAGACATTAGGGCTCATGCTCAAGCCTGGGGTCTAGGACCCTGTGAGATGAGAGGGTCCTAGAGCTTAGATTGCAGCACAAGCCAATGTCTACACTACAATTAAATAGCCCGAGCCAGTTTGTGTCTAATTGCAGTGCAGACATACCTTACCTTCCTTTTGTTTGGGGCTCTTATTCCCCCCTACCACATGCACTCAGTTGGTAACTCAGGAGGCCATGTCCATGATTCATCGTCACAGAGGCAAACAGAATACCAATGGCTCTCTAGGCCATTTGTTGCATTATTCCTCAATCTAGATATAGGGAGGGGGCCTAACAATTTCTGTAGAAGAGCAGCTCTTCACACTACTAAATACCCCTCTCCTCCACTAGTGACTAATATATTCAAAGGCTTACATTGCAGCTGCTCAATTATATTCCATATTGTAATATAGACATTACAAGTAAGTTAACACATGCAGCAGCTCAAGCATTTGATAGAATTCTAAGTGGACTAAATACCTATCAATATTAACCCACAAATGAACCAGACCGATTCCAGTTATGTATATCAGTGTTCAGTTGAGATGGGGGCACTGTAGCTACGGTAAGCCCAGGATCTTAGACAAAGTGGGGGAGGTAGTTGTTTGTTGGATCAGCTTGTGTTAGTGGAAGAGACAAGCTTTTGAGCTCACAGAGCTCTTCAACACGATGATTCAATGTTTAACTAGTTGACCAGCATATATAGTTACCCCTGTATATCTGCATAGACTAGGGTTACCATATTTTGTGCCTCCAAATGGAGGACACTCCACCGCCCCCGGCCCCGCCCCCAGCCCCGCCCCCTCCCCAAAGTCTCCGCCCCCTCCCCTGCTTCCCGCGAATATTTGATTCGCAGGAAGCCTGAAGCAGGTAAGGAGGGTGTGGGGGGAGGAGGCGCGGCCCAGGCTGGCCCCCCGGCGTTTCCAGCCTGGGTCGGCTCGGGCCCTGGGGTGCCGGCCCCGGCCGACCACCCCCGGCCCGCCCAGCACTGCCGGCCCCCGGCGGCCCGGCGCGCGGGCCCGGCTCCCCGCGGGCCCGGCTGACCTCCCGATTTTCCCGGACATGCCCGGCTTTTGGGGATTTCCCCCCGGACGGGGATTTGAGCCCCCAAAAGCCGGACATGTCCGGGAAAATCCGGATGTATGGTAACCCTACCGGCTCCCCGCCGGCCCGGCCGACCTCCCGATTTTCCCGGACATGCCCGGCTTTTTGGGATTTCCCCCCGGACGGGGATTTGAGCCCCCCAAAGCCGGACATGTCCGGGAAAATCCGGACTTATGGTAACCCTAGCATAGACACCATGACTTGTTGGGGAGAACATGCTGCACCAAAAACCATCAGCAGCACTTAGAGAAAGTGAAAATGATGGCTGTCCCTCATACCCATCTGCAAAAGCAACAGAGCAAAATCATTCCACTAGCACCTGGCTTTATAGCCCTCTTCAGCCTCCTGTTTTGAAGGATACTGACCAAGCAAAAAAATTCAACCGTTTCAATCCTCTTTCTTTACACACTGCACTATTAATTTAGGGCCTGACCCTGCAAACACTTAACCATATAAATAATTTTGCAGAAGCAGTTCGTTATAAGGTTGAAACCAGTACAGGCCTGCATGTTTCTGATTGTGCTGTGGAAGTTGCTTTTATAGATAAGTGTTCACGTCTAATAATGACCTACATATTTATAATACATTACTGCATAATGCAAAAGTGAAGCAATACTGATGCCCCATGACATTTGAGGACACAAGTGATAACTAGAGCACATTTCTGCAAGCGAACTAATGGTTAAAAATATGATTCTATGGTTACTATTTTAGAAGGCAAGATTAAAATTTTGAACAGTAGTATAGGTGTATGATATGCATTTCTTCTGGTTTATTTGTGTCCCTTTTTTCCCCACTGGGAAATAGAAGTTTCACACACAAAAAACCCCACACACAAACCCAGGTCCCACAAACATTCAGAAGGGAAACAGCATTCCCCTTTATTTTTTCAAGTTTTCTGACTTTCTACAACTCTTATAGTTAAGGTAGAGGTTTTCAGAGAACCAGACACATTATAATTCCACTTATCTGCATTTGCTTTATCTGAAAATTCTAGTTATCCAAATCCCTTGAGTCCCCCATATAACCCAATGTTATTTAATAGCACTTCAATTTAACCCATGTTTCAGATGCCTGATAGGACTGGACCATATTAGATGCCTCCTTGAGCCCTCCTATTTAAACACAGATGGTGCAGAAGAGGCTCACAAAATTACTGAATTACTATATGGAAGAAACGCATTCTTGGGACCAGTGTTAAATGCAGCAGAGATGAGATCAGAGAATCTTTTTAGACTGTGCCTTTGCTCATTTAGTCTTTACCATGGTTGTATTTCAATAGTATTGTCTCAAATAAGATTTTTGCAATTCTGCATACACTTCAGTGTAGGCAGATTGTCTACATCAGAGATTAATTATGAAATACACCTTGAAAACAAGTAGAATGAAAAGCTATTCTCTTAAATTTCCCCTACCAAAAAAAAAAAAACCCCAAACAAAACCCAAAACCACAAAACAGTTGAATTCAATAGATGAGTCACACAAAGTTATGAACTTCAATAATTTAATGCTAACCAAAAGTACAAAGTGTGAAAATTCTTATTTAAATTAGTTTCAGAGTAAAGCTAAAGAAACCTTTACATTGCAGCAGGTTTCAGGGTGGTTTTTTTTTTTATTAGCACCTTGAGAAGTCCTTGAAATTTTAAGACAGTCTGGCAACACTGGTGCAATAAAGATCAAATGTATAGTCCTTGTAACAGCATATGACTAGTGTTTTCACATTTCTCCATTTGAAAGAACTACATAAAAAAGTACATTAAAAACAAAAGTAAGTGTATTCAATTTGAACAGATTATGAAAAGGAAGTGCTGAAGAAGAAAATCAGTAGAAGGCTGAGCAGTTCCAAGGCAATTATATTGCAAGTCCAAAGGCACTGACAATACAGTACATAGTCTTATTCTCCCATCTCACAGTGCAGTTTCCTACAGCAGAAGAGAAAGTATTTAAAACCAAGAAGTTTGTCATTACATACACCAAGTTATGCATGCTTCCCCATATCATGATCAGACATCTATATTAAAAATTGATTAAAAAGTGAAACTTTAAATTCTAAGAGTGAAGCTATCACAGTAGTTAAACTTTGCAATTTTTTTTTTAAAGAAATTAGCTGCTAACTTCACATGTATTGAAATAAATTTATAAGCCTCTTAATTTGGAGACTTTTGCCGCTCCTTTCCACCAAAGGCAGTTTAATCTGTACCACGCTGCTCCACAATAGTAGTTTAAGATTAAGTGTCAGTCTTAGCTAAAATACAGCATCAGAATCTTGTCAATAAAAGCAAGTTCTAGCATGATAATTTTTATGTAAAGTTGCTATTTAAGAAAGAAAATTAAGTCGCTTCTGTACCATCACTGGTGTTGTCCCAGAAACACGAGCTTGCTGTGTGAAGGCCAGCACCGTTTTTCTGCATAATCACACAGGTCACTGTTAACATACAAAAGAGGCTTCCATTAGAGAACCAAACTGACCATTACTATCAACACACTTACATCAGTCCCCTCTGTCTATGAACTCAAATTCACTACATGCAACATCCACCACATGAATGCAATTTACTGTAAAAACTTCTTAGCAAAAAGATGCAGACCCCTACACGTCAAATAGTATAACAGAATAAATACAAAAGCACTAAAAATCAATGTAAGAAAAAGCTAAGGTGCTAACACGGATACTTCAAAGGTGTCCCAAATAAATCAGCTCTGGCCATCACTTACATAAAATCTCAAGACAACTAAGATCTCAGAGTTGGTAAGACAACTCCCACCTGTTTATGCTCTCTGTATGTGTGTATATATATCTCCTCAATATATGTTCCATTCTATATGCATCCGAAGAAGTGGGCTGTAGTCCACGAAAGCTTATGCTCTAATAAATTTGTTAGTCTCTAAGGTGCCACAAGTACTCCTGTTCTTTTTGCGGATACAGACTAACACGGCTGTTACTCTGAAACCTAAGATCTTTTGGACAGGGAAAGGTTCCCCCTCCCCCCCTTTGTACAGCACCTAGCACAATAAGGTCGTGATCCAGGACTGGGACTCACAGGCACTTTGGTAACAAATAAAGAAGTTTATAACCTGTAACAGGAAGGATGGTCTTGTGGTTAAGGCAGTGAAATGTGACAAGAGATGGGGATTCTTTCCCCAGTTCTGTGGGATGCTGGGCAAGTCACTTAATCTCTATGTCTCACTCCTCCCAACCCCCCTCGTGAAGGGGCAACAATATTCCTACCTCTTGGGGGCAAGGGGAACAAAACCAACAGCACGCAAGATACCACTGCCAGACTCTAATCTACAGACTGACACTAGATATTTGGCAGGTAAATCAAACTATAAAATCAGCTTTACTGTATATTCATAGTTTATAACTAAAATATAATGTATTGTTCTAGTTTAGGAGACAGTTTATATAAAAAGTTTTGCATTCATCTTTAAATAAATCTCACTAATAGATTGACCATACCAGAAGACTGAAATGTAAGCAAAGCCAATATAGCAGCACAACCTTACCAATATACTTGAAAGGTTTCCCCAGCTTTGTTAGTTGACTTAAAGTTTGTTCTACCACACTTGTAGTCCACTGGTTCACTTTGCTGTGTTGATAGGCATTGCCACCTATTGCACTTTCTATAGCCTAAAAGTGACAAACATAGAAAGATATGTTGCCACTATCCAGCTTAGACCTCTAATTTTAATTAAGTACTTCATATGTTTTTAACACATTGGACATTCAGTTTACAGAGAACCCCAAGTTTAACTAGAATTGAAGATGCCAGAGTCTGTAGCAGTGGTATGTATTAGAAATACTTTTACCACACACCTACCATGTAAGACCAAAGCACTCCAAATGATTTGCTCTTTGTTAGCACGGTGATGTCAATCGTTCTACTTTAGCCTTTGATTTTAATTTGATTCCTGCTTTTCTCAAACCCCTACTGCAGAATCCCAAATAGGCATTATGAACGACAAATGTTACTTGCATTTGCAACAGAACTAGAGTGACTGGAAACATTTTGATTCACAAACAGATATTCACACATATACATGTTTGGTACTGCTGTATGACTCTGTGCAGAGAGCTGGGTCTGAAAGTAGAATTTCAACTGTTTGTGCTTAATCTTTGAAGTAGTTTTAAGATTTTTTTTTTTTTTAAATCCTGTTATTTTACTACACCAATAACCAGAAGTAAGATAGACCACATGGCTGAAGATTATTTAAGAAAGCAAGTATAAAAAATTCCACTACTTATGCGTACAGATTCTCACTTGTACCCAGTGGTGTACATTTTCAAAGTAAGCAGGCACATTTTATGGCTGAACAGCAAATGTGTAATTTTAGGTCATGCACTTTTCTTACAGAAGCTTTAGTTTGCTTCCTTAAAAAATATAAAATCAAAGAACTAATTCACTTAGTGTAGAGAAAAAAAAAAAGTACAGTATATGAAAGGGGCCTTCCAAATTCCTAAGAGACATATTAAATGGCCACAATTCATTGAAAGTAACTCCTTAACCAAGACTACATTAATCTGCAACTTTGGAGAGTTTATTTGGTTACTGTACAACAAAACAATGTGTCATAATCCCATCTACTTGCCATTCTACTGAATTTCTACAACAGGAAAGGTGGTTGCCACAAACAAACACCTCTGTAGACAAGATGCAAGTTTCTTAGCAACTTGCAACTACAGGGCATTTATCTCAAATACACTTTAAAGTGTCTACATCAAATATGTAGCTCATGCATTATCTTTGAGGAAAATATCCTGACGTGTGAGACATTTATAAGTGAAATTTATGTTTGTGCAGAGGGGCTGTGCAAAGCTCTTCACGCTGAGTTTTAAATGGAACTTAGGCCCCTCTGCATAAATTTCACCTTATTCATATAATCTCCATTGTTTAGGAATTACTATGAAGAAAGCTTCACAGTAGATGAGGAACATACTCTAAATATCAGATATATTTTAAGTTCATAACAATACTTAAATAGATTTAAAAAGACAACTATTAACTGGTATCAGTCTTAATAGAAAACTGAATGATAACCTATGTAATATCTATTTCTAATACTAAGCAATGTATTGGTTGGAAGATATAGGGTTTTTTGTACACAAAAACTATTGAGAGCAAGTAGTACAACACAAATATAGAGCATACAAGGTTACATTTCCACATGACAACGTGAAGACATTTGGTAACTTCTTACCTCTTTAATGATGTTACTCACTTCATCAACAACAAAAGAAGTCTACAGAAAAATTCAGAGATAGAATTTTAAATGAATGAATACTTTTAAATGTTTCGGAGCCAGTTTCTAGTTGCGAGTACAAGTTTCACTAGTGGAAATTTAGCTAGTTAAGAGTACATTTTTTAGGATAATTTAGACTGATAGTCTGTCAGACTTAAATCAAGAGGCACCTAATCTTCCTTCTTTACGTTTAATTAGGCACCTCACTGGATTAAATCAGTACTTTGCCTACATTACTAAGAAATATTTTATTAGCAATCATTTGGATTAGCATGGAATTAAGTAAGACTTTAGCTGACCTATTTCATTTTACAATAAAATTCAGCATATTAGCTCTATTTTGAGCAGAGCTGTTCTTTTTTAGAGGACAGTGGCATGATGCTGTCTGGTCACCCTAATAAGAAGTGTGAAAAATCGGGATCAGAGTTGCGGGTGGGGGGTGGGGGGGTGGTAACAGGCGCCTATATAAGACACAGCTCCAAATATCAGGACTGTCCCTATAAAATCAGGACTCTATTAACTATGCCTATACAATGCAAGAATTGTAGTCTTAGATTTGGGTATGTATGTACTCAAGGACTGAGTTATTGTTGCCCAAGAAGTCATAACTCACTTTCCTGGCTTGTTGAAAGTCTTGATTATAATCAATAATAATTATTAGTCACAAAGATTAAAAGCAGACAGCCCAGATGCAACCTTAGGGAGAAGGGAACATGTCCATTCCCACTCCACTTTTACTATTCTGTTGAAGTTCTCTTCCACGTAGGTAGCGGTCTCTTGGCTCCCCACAGCTTTTTAAACACGTCCAGGTTGTTTATATCGTGGTAGCATCGAGGCTCCTATCAGGGCACAAGTAATGCTAGACTCTGTATACACATGAAATAACCTCTGCTCCAAACGTCTTACAATCTGACGGAGCTTACAATCTGATGTGACTACTGATGGAGAAAACAGAAAAATTGGAATGAAGATACTTCAGGCATGTATCAGAGGGGTAGCCGTGTTAGTCTGAATCTGTAAAAAGCAACAGAGGGTCCTGTGGCACCTTTGAGACTAACAGAAGTACTGGGAGCATAAGCTTTCGTGGGTAAGAACCTCACTTCTTCAGATGCAAGTAATGGAAATCTCCAGAGGCAGGTGGCAATATACAAAAACCTGTAGGAGAACACTTCAACCTCCCTAGCCACACAATAGCAGATGTTAAGGTAGCCATCTTACAGCAAAAAAACTTCAGGACCAGACTCCAAAGAGAAACTGCTGAGCTCCAGTTCATTTGCAAATTTGACACCATCAGATCAGGATTAAACAAAGACTGTGAATGGCTATCCAACTACAGAAACAGTTTCTCCTCCTTGGTGTTCACACCTCAACAGCTAGCAGAGCACCTCACCCTCCCTGATTGAACTAACCTCGTTATCTCCACACTGATTTATACCTGCCTCTGGAGATTTCTATTACTTGCATCTGAAGAAGTGAGGTTCTTACCCACGAAAGCTTATACTCCCAATACTTCTGTTAGTCTCAAAGGTGCCACAGGACCCTCTGTTACTTAGGGCATGCTTACCCTTGCAGATGTAGAGCGCTTTGAGTTAAACCAGCCTTCGTAAAGCGCAGTAGGGAAAGCGCTACAATCTGTCCACACTGACAGCTGAAAGTAGTGCATTGTGGTAGCTATCCCAGCATGCAAGTGGCTGCTACGTGCTTTTCAAATGGGGCGGTGGGGGTGGAGTGTGACAGAGACTGTGTTGGGTGTATGTGGGGGAGAGAGAGAGTTTTTGGGGGGCTGAGAGCATGTCAGCATGCTGTCTTGCAAGTTCAGACAGCAGCAGACCCCCCACCCCCCGCCGCCACCTCTCCCTCACACAGCATTCCACAGTAGCTGTTTGATTTGTCCTAGAGCTGATAAGCATGCTGGCTGTCAGAAACGGAGCTTTCAAAGGGCATATCCGCATTCCCACGGAGATTCCAAAACAATGACAAGAGTGGCCACTTGACTTAAGGGGATTATGGGATGTTTCTGGAGGCCGATCAGAGCGCAGTAATGCAACACCTCGTTCACACCGACGCCTGGGCATTTCAGCCAAGGCCCACCAAGCGTTAATCTTCTCACCGAGGTGGAGTACCAGGAGCGCTCTGGCCGTGGAGTCAGAGCACTCTACATGCCTTGCCAGTGTGGACGGGTAGTGAGCTAAGGCGCCTGGGGCTCCTTTAATGCGCTCTAACTCGCAAGTGTAGCCAAGCCCTAAGGATAATAGTAAAATGATTGAGCTTGGTAAAATTGAAGTTTCGCCTGAGAAAGAACATCAGGATCAAGCTTGCTGAGTGGGCGCAGAGAAGGAAAGTGACACGGTCAAACTGGCAATAATGTGTGTGTGTGTATATATATGCAAGTATAACTGTACAAAGTGTTTCTCCTTGATACAGTTCTATTTTAAGTGTCTTTATTCCTTACATGTTACAGTATTAAGTGTTTATTCCACCTAACCCTTGCAAAATATCTTTAGAGACCAAAGAGCCTGTAGTCAACCCTTGATGTGAGATTATGTTTTATGAATGAAGTAAAAGGGATCAGTTCCTCTGTTCTGAGGAATTAATAAAAACTTGGAGGAGGAGGGGAGGAAGAAAAGGGGGAATAGTGGCAATGTAATCTTCATTAAAAAAAGAAAGCAAGCTCTGATTGACGGATTCTGCTAACAATGTGGTGTCCAACAGAAAACGGTACTAAATTTATACTTTTGTGTATGTGTAATGTCACTAAGTTACTTCTGCTGTAGAATCCATAATTTTGACCTTCTTGACTTGTGCATTTAGATTCTCAGTCTTTTCATTAACTCTTTCATACTGGACTTCTTTGGGCATTTGAAAAAAGAAAAAGGTGCTAGAATATTTACACAAACATGACCATTATGTCAAAGTCACATTTCCTGACATCGGAGGCGTATAAAATTATATGTTTCTCCCATTTGAAATGGTAAAAGGGAAGACAATGACAACCTGAGTGTACTAATCTTCACAGAATCAGTACTTTTTAAAAAAAAAAGTCTTGGTAACAAATACAAACAGTTTACTAAACTGGTGGTCTCTTGGACACTGCTAATGTGTTCAATGATTGTTTGGTGATTCAAGTATGGTAGTCACAAGTTATAACACAGTAAACTTAATGTGTATGACAATTCCATTTGTTCATTTTTACCTACTGGCACTAATACTGGTAATTACAGGCTGCTCATAACCATAAAGAGAAAAGTTGGTCCAGTAAAAGACAGGCCTCAACTTCTATTGGTGAAAGAGACAAGAGTCCTTCTCCTAGTCTGGGAAAGGAACACAGTGTCACAGCTAAATGCAAGATGGAATAGATTGTTTAGCATAAGTAGATAACACATTCTAAGGGACAATTCCAAATGAAGTGGCCTATTAACACCTGAGCAGCCATAGGATGGAAAAAAGTGGGTTGCAGATTGTTGTAATGAGCCAACACACCTTTCAAGATCAAGGGATTCTACCCATGCCTATCACAACATGTGATGTACCTCATCCAGGGCACTAAATGCCCCAACAATATGGGTGAAACCAGACAATCACAACACTCTCAAATGAACTCAAACACAAATGATGAGGAAAAAGCCACTATCACCCATGGGCACACACTTTTCACAAAGCTGTCACACCATATCAGACCTTTCAGGCCTCTTCCTCAAAGGAAACCTGCATAACACCTTCAAAAGACAAGCCTGGGAGATTAAATTCATAACTTTTATCAAGATCATGATTTTTAGTGTCTAGCAAAGACACAGGATTTATGGCTTATTACAACAATCTGTGACCCACTAACCCTCCTTTTTCATCCTATGACTGCAGATGTATTAATAGGCCACTTCACCTTGAATGGTCCCTTAAAAAAATGTGTTAACTACGTACACTAAATCTATTCCACCTTGTATTTAGCTGGGACACTGTGTACCTTTCCCACACCAGAAGTGCAGCTCCGTGTAGCTTGAAAGCTTGTCTCTTTCACCAACAGACCTTGGTCGGATAAGAGATATTACCTCACCTTCATCTTATTAGCATTTAAGCAGTACATACATTTTGAGTTTGATGAAAACTAGATTAAGCCCTCAAAATCCATCTGAGCTATTCCTCCTACTGGTATCAGGAACTCTCTCAAGAGTATTCCCTCCACTCTGTACTAATTTGCTTGAAAAAGTCATATCAGGGTATGGAAGGTCAGGGGAAAAAAACATGCAACAAAGAGCAAAGTAAATGCTTCTGACCTAGCTCCCCATTTCAGGGGGAGAGATGGCAGCCCAAGTTATCAAGCCTTCATCTCTCCTTATGGAGCAGGGAGCTAGCTCCAGGAAATTGACACTTTTTTTTTTAATTTACACATTTTTTTTTACCAGTTTACACATTAACTGCTTTAATAGACTGCCTTTCATTTACACTTAGACTAATTTAACAAACAGCTAATTTAACATACTGGTTTTCTTAATAATCAGTATTTGTGTACTTCAATAAAAAAAAATCAGTAAAACACAAATAGCTTTTATTTATCATGAATTATTTTGGTAAAAGTTGAATGTGCATGGCCTTGGGGGTATGTGCCTGTGAAATATGAAGAAAACATCTTTGTGTGCTGCAAAATTGAGGCACAATTAAGAGGTTTATCTGGCTCTTGCTTTTGTGCTCAAGCCTCTCGGCTATATGACATTTTTGTGCACTTAATTTTAATGCAATAGTGAAGTTTCATACAATGACTTCAGGAAAATGTCTATTACGATATTTCTCTATCATAGCCTACAAAAAAGTTTTGAAAGAGAAACTTTCAGGATAGAAGACAATAAGAGGGGCATAGAAGAAGGGTGAAAGATAGGTGGTTCCTCAAGATACAGAAACACAAGAGAGAGACCTAGGGACAGGATGTGGGAATATTGCTTAGTGAGATATTTCAATGACCACTAATGTACGAAGAGTTAAAGCTTGAATTCTATGTTAAGATTTAGATTAATCAAGCTTCATTCACCTGGTTTGTGATGTTATCAAAACCCCACCGCGGATATGCAGTTCTGGGAGACATCATTCCTTGGGGACAGGTTGATGAAGTGGGTTTTAGCCCACGAAAGCTTATGCCCAAATAAATGTGTTCGTCACTAAGGTGCCACAAGGATTCCTTGTCATTATTCCTTGGATGTGTGGTACTCACTAATCAAATGGCACCCTGCTCCTGCAAGTAAACGGCAGCAGCCCCAGCACTGCGCTGCCACATGGAGAACACAAAGACTCCGCTCCCCTCCCCCCGCCTGGGATTCACAAGCATTGAGGAGGGGGCACCGGGCGTTACTCCCCCGCCCCCGGGCAATGCAGGAGGCAGGGGAAGCCCGTTAGGAGCTCGGGCACGCTCCGGCCGTTGGGGATTCCGGGGCAGCGCGAGGCTCCCAGTCCCCCTGCCCCCGGACACTCAGCTCGCCCCCACTTCCCGAGCATCCGGGGGATGGTGAGTCTCCTAGCAACCCCCCCCCCCCTGTGTGTGTGTGTGTGTGTGTGTCGGGGAGGGGCGGCAGCAATGCGAACAGGGGATCCCTGCGCCCTAGAAGGCTCCTCGCCGGGATCCCTGCCCCGCTGCCCGAGCCGTTACCTCCTCCCCTGACTGGAACTCGTCCATCTTTCCTCCGGCTCGGACCGCAACCGCTCACGCCGCCAGCCTGTAGCGAACACCCCGGCCCCGCCCCCCGGATAACCTCTTCGCCAACAGCTGGCTGCTCGCGCCGCGCCTGCGCACCCGCCCCGCCCACTGGCGTCCCAGCCGCTCGAACCGCGCCTGCGCAATGCTCTCAGCTACCTCACATCTCTCTGCAGCGCCGAACGGTGCCTACAGTGCGCCTGCGCATTCAACCTCATTCTGTCATCCGACATATCCCTCCGCTAGTCTCCAGCGGCTCATTTTGAGCCGGTTTATCTAACACCTCCGCCCCCTCCCAGTTTGCTGCTCATACTGCGCCTGCGTAATCTACCGTGCTCCGTTAGCCGCTTGGCCCCGGTTTTAGCCACAGGCAGGGCGGTGCATTCTGGGATACACTGGTGCCGGGAAAGGCGCAAATTTCCTCCCTACCCCGCCCCCACAGCCTAATCTCGTGACAGCAGCCAGTCAGCGCTTGGCTCCGCCCAATGTCTCCCACGTGACACAGGTGGTAGTTGTCTGTTTCCACGGTAACCCGGACCCCCTGCGAGTTACCCATAGGCCCGGCAGTGAGTGGGCCTAGCTGGCCTGGGTTTGCCTGAGGGTGGTACGGGCCTCGCCGCCCGCTCCTGGGACTTGTTGACCATGTGCCCAGGCTGGCCCCGCACCTCCGACAGGTGGCGCAGCGCCCGTGGAGGATGGTGTGTGATCAGCAGGACTCTGCATTGCCCATGGCCCGGGCCCCGGCTGCAGGCGTGGGGCAGTAACGCGCGGCCTAGCCTGGGAGAAACTTTCACGCCACCTATCTCGGCCAGAGTGGTGCCACGAAGGGGCCAGCTTTTTAGAAATGTGGTCGTTCTCTTCTCTCTAGCGTGCTCGGAGGTGCGGGTGGTAACTTTGCCTTAATGAAAAGTTAAATATATATATAATCAGTGGGCACTGCTGGGAAGGTTGGTCTTAGTGAGATGGTTCCAAGTCGCACCCATGGGAAGAGTTGACCCCATTGTGACTTAGAATCGTAGAATATCAGGGTTGGAAGGGACCTCTGGATGTTATCTAGTCCAACCCCCTTGCTCAAAGCAGGACCAACACCAATTAAATCATCTCCAAACACATCTGCTGATCGTTCTCTGGTTTACACCCCATGCAACTTGGCCCTTTCTGTCTGGCCTCAAATCCTGCCATGGCTGCCCAAGTAGCTTTTTCCCCAGAGGTGTTGTGAGGTTTTTATGTTGATAAAGCACATCAGAGGCCTTGGATGGAAGATGCTGAGAGATGATGGAATCACTAACAGATCCAGAAATGTCAATTCATGTGATTTAATCTCAAGTTTCCCACTATTTGTTGTTTTTGTTAAAGCAGCAGCTTCTGGGAATGTGATTTCATGAGAATCTCAGCTTTCATTAAAAAAATCAAAAAACACCGGGGGGCGATGGGATGTGTCTGGTCTTCATGGCTGTAGAGAAAAGCTTGAAAACATGACCCAAGTGGATCTTACAGGCTCAAAAACCAAATGATAAAAATAATCCAAAATTTGTCTTAAAAATCATGAGATTAAAAATAACAAACTCATTTTTTAATGTTTAAGGTTGGTTGGCAAGACTGCCAGTAAGTCTTTACTCCAATAAGAATGTCGCCTGAGTAAAGACAAAGGCCCAAATCCTGCAGATAGTTCCTCATGGGCTTATCTTTATGCACAAGAGCAGTTCTTGTTACTTAAGTGAGACTACTGACATGCTTAAAGTTAAGCACATGCTGTTTGAACCTATTGGGTTAGTAGAGCTATGCAATTAAAGAGTCACACAAGCTGATTCATTTTGCCATGTGGATGGCAATGCTTTATAGACTTTGTACTGATATATGCCACTTCTCAAGACATCTAAGAAATAAAAAGAACCCTGTTGTCCTATTTTATATATTGTGTTTGACCCAGAAATAATTGCTCCTTTAAATTAGAGATGAGCTTGACCTGGAAAAAGAGGCTCAATACCCCCTCCTAGAATCTAAAGAAGTTTGGATGCAGATACTTAGCCTATCTCTGTAACAGGTTGGACTGGAATCCCCAATCCAGACATCCATGGATTTTGGATTTGCGTCTGATTCCAGACTCATACTTGGTGAGTTAGGTTCATTTCTACTTTTCATAGGTGTTCATTCAGGAAAGTTCATAGTGTCTTCTATCTGTCATGTTTTGTGATCTGCAATTGACTGGAAAGGAAACCAGGCTATCTTGTTTCCAGTAAAGGGCCTGCTCAGTTTACCAGTGTTTTTCAGTCTCTCTGAGGAGGTTGAGGTTTGCAATTTTTGCAAATCTATTACTTCAGAAAGCGAAATCATTCGGAAGTCTAAGAAAGCATAGCCACTATGCTTCCTGTGGGTGGCTTGGGGGCCATAAGCACATTTTGATGAATTCAGCATTGCATTTTCTCACGGTGAAACCTCTTTTTAGAATTTTAAAGAGCTAATAATTTCCGTTTGATCACTAGTCTCTGCTTTGCTCCCAGGAACAGCAGTGTTTTGGAGCCTGTGGCAGCAGTAGCAACCATCCCCTGAGCCAGGTCTCTGTTGGCTGCCACGGGATCACTGTCTACAGATGTTTTACTCCAACTTGGGCCCCTGCAGGAAGGAAAAGAGTGGGGAGAAAATCAATTTTTTTCAGTAAAGAAGAAGTGAACTCCTCAATCTCTAATGAACAGTTCATTTCCACATCTCTTCCTTCTGTGGCAGCTGAAAAGGTAAGGCATATTTTCAATCTGTTTTATCTAACACAGCAAGGAGAAATGGATTTTTGCTTAAACAATGTTGCTTAGTTTTTAAAGGATTTGTGGAAAGACTTGGAGCTGGAACTTGAACTGGAAATGATTTGTTGTGAAGTAATCTTTTACTGGATAAACTTGGATAGGATGATATTAATACCACAAGAGAGAAGTGCAAGCAACATATTTAATTTTACAACACAAAAGACATTGTTATGGGAAAACATTCTATATCTACATGAAAATTAAAATGTTACAGTCCGATAGTGCAAATTTTTTCCATAATTCTGCTTGTCAAGTGAGTTCTAATTAATTAATTTTATTCATATTTGTATGAGAGGCAACTGCCATGAAGTCCATTAGTATTTGTGATTTGCATGTTTTTTTCCAGGAAATAGCATTACTCTGAGTCTCTATTGTAGATATGCCACGTCTCTCTTTTGAATTAATGGATCTGATAGTCAAATTATCTCAAATCAGGACCTGACTTTCACAGATCATTTTGTATGTATTTGATTCAGTGTCACTATCAAAACCAAAAAATAAATGTGGCTATAGGAATTGGAAATGTTATTCATAGATCTCACAATGAAAATATCTGAGTAATTTAAAATGAAAAAAGAATGTTCATATACAATCATATACTATTATTCCATATATCACCACAATATTTGGGTATTTATTATTATAAATAATAATAAACATGATAAAAGTAATACTTTGCCTTTCATCTGAGGATTTCAATTTAGAAAGACCCCAATTTTTACTCCCTACTGAGTTCGTCTGAGTTCAGATTGGTGACCTATTAGCAAAAAGATCTCTGATTTATTAGCAATGCCTTGAGGCATCCAGCCCCCAAACAAGTACTAATTTAAGAGAGAGTCTTTATTATATATTATATGCAAACAAGCAACCTTAAGAGAAGGATAAAGTTGCAAATACTGAAAGATTAAGAAATGCCAGAAGTAAAGTTACTCATGCAAACTTAATCCTGCCCACTTATAAGTATATATTATGCTATAGTCCGTAATTATGTGAGCATATATTATATTTTCCTGCATGGCTGGTCATCGGCAAAGGTTGTACGCAGAAATTCCAGATCCACATTGCAGTCCTCTTGTGCTAATAGAGTAATGTAGCAGAACTAAGTTGTTATCTTTTAGGTGGACCAGCCCATAGACAGGAACATGATACACCCTTTGCCAGTGACAAAATGGCAACTATATGTGGTAGAGCAGTGGAATATTGGGAGTCAGTATTTCTGGATCTGTTCCTGACTTTGTGATCAGAATGTGGGTTAGTTGTTAGAGCGATGGGTACAGACAGCATAGCCAAGTTCATAGGGCACATGCGTTCCAAAAAACATTCTGTCAAAGCGGATGAGACCTAGCTCTATCATATTATAGACATTTGGTCCTCCTGGATTCTGGGCGGCTCTAACTTGTGACAGCTTCCCTACTGCTACCAATGTGCTGCTCTCCAGCTCAAAATTTCCAGAGCCCAGAGTGCTCCAAAGATTCCGCAATCTGAACCCGGCACTGGATGTTGCAAAGGAGAGAGGCATAGAGCTGTGTACATTGGCCCTGTACCATTCCCTCACACAAGTTTAGGAATGCCCCTGGAAAGTCCCCCTGGTCTCAAAACTAACAAATCAAACAAACAAAAACATAACCCTATCTTAATCAAAGTGTTTATACTCTAAAAAGGGAAAGGAATCATGAAGTTCATTAGGAATCTTGCTGTTGCTATTGATTTTACAAAGACGGTGCTTAAGCATTATAATGATGAGTGGCAGTATAAAACTCTACACTAGCTAGATGGATTTTCCCAGCAGGCATGTATAGAAGGAAGGTGTCTGAAGGTTTTGTAAGATTTTTTCCCCCCGTGAATCCTGAGGAACAGTCGTTATTAAAAATATCATTTCTTGATTTCTCCTAAGAATAGGTCTGATGCAGGCAACTTCAGTGATTCAAAAGTTCTTCTCTACTGTTACAAAAGCAATCACCTGTTCCATCCAATTTGACCACATCTGCAAAATAATTACAAGCTCAAGTGACTGTGAGGCATGAAGCTTTGCCCTCATAAGGGCACTTTGTTTACCCTATAAACTCCCTAACTGTGATTCTAAATTAGCTTAGAACATCTGTAGAAAATTAGGTATGTAACCTTTCTTCCAGGTGGAGTTGGCGGTCATAAGGCCAGGTTCAATTTCTAAGGCAGCGGTTCTCAAACTGTGGTTCGGGACCCCAAAGTGGGGCTGGCGTTAGACTTGCTGAGGCCTGGGGCTTCAGTTTTGGCCTCTCCCACCCAGGGTAGCAGGATTTTGGCAGGCTCAGGCTTCTGTCCCCCCTCCTGGGGTCGTGTAGTAATTTTTGTTGTCAGAAGGGGGTCACGGTGCAACAAAGTTTGAGAACCCTGATCTAGGGGTTCCTTTTTAACAATGCAACACAAAACTTGCTCAAGCCCCCACCCAATAACCTGGGAAAAGTACATACCACCCCTTGGGCACTTCTACGAGGCAATACTTCCCTCTGACAAGCACAAAGTCTGTGTGTAGATAAGAAATTTTTAATAGAAAGGGGGAAAATAACCCAGCATTATCTTGGGAAAATGCCACAAGCAGGATTTATAAGCAAAACACTCATCACAGAGTACATTGGGCAGTGTCTTCGGACTCAGGTTCTTAAGTCCAACAACCAAAAGTTCCTTTGATGTCCCCCTCCCTCCGTCACAATCCACTCACAGGTGTTGTCCTTGGTAAGTGGAGACCCAGCGTTCAGAGGTGATTTTGCATGTGTTCACCTTCCACCTTTGAGGGGAGGGAGAAGACAACTTGATTGTTCCCGCAGCCACTTGCTCACTGCTCCACCACACCCTCTGAGATGTCTTGAGGTTCCACCACTTAACACAGCTTTCAGTGCTCAGTGATTTCAGCTGCTAGTAGGGGAACCTCACTGCTAGTGCAGGCTCGGCAGTTTCTTTCACCAGAGACACTGTCCCATAGCAGATCTAATGCTCAGACCTGGTTATCAGTGATTTCAGATCCACTGATGCGCAACAAAGACTCTCTCTAGGGTGATGGGGACCTCCACCGCCTCACTAAATTCGGGAGGAGGTCTAGAAGGAAATTAGTCTGGTTGCAGGAGTCTTCCTCTGCGGTCTTTGTGAGGGCAGAAACAACACAGACAGTCATCAGTCTGAGTCCTAGGTCAGGGCGGGGCAATGATGAGTCAGGGGCTTAGGCCTTCAAACAGGGGCCAAGCAATAACAGTATATACACAGTGGGCCCAGGCCCTCAATCAGGGCGTGGCAATGGTGAGTCAGGGGCTCAGGCCTTCAGGCAGGGACTGAGCAACAACAATATATCAACAGTGAGCCCAGGTCCTGGGTCTGAAGGCCTGGGAGGGGGGAGACAACCACTCATGAGTTGGGTGGCACGGGGGGACGCAGGCCCTCCCACTCCACTGTGTCCCAGCCCAGGGCCCTAGCAGCGGCAGAAGACCCGCTGCTGCATCAGTGAGGATCCTGGCTGCAACACACTGGCATGCATTCTGGCAGTGCTGCAGCCAGCGTAGGGTCAGCTGTCCCCAGGCTACTTTTGGACTTCCCCTCTTGAGGTACCTAGGTCAGGGTGGTGTCCTCAGTGGGGTCCAACACCATAGGTTCCTCGGGATTGCTGGTGCAGGGTAGGCTCGGCCACTCCTCTGGATAGCTGGCCTGGGGCAGACCTGGCCAGCCCTTGGGTCCGCCGCAGGTCGCTGGGGCTTCCCAACTGGGAGGTAGGCTGAAGGTGTCTGGTCTCCCCAGTGGCTGCTCTCTCAATGAGCTCTGGGGTTGGGCCTTTATACTTCCTGTGCCATGCCTGACCCTCTGGGTGGCGGGCTCAGAGCTCCCGGGCTCCGCCCACTCTGGTGTCCGTAGGGGCTCGTCTCTCTCTGGGGCGACGGGGACCCACACTGCCTCACTACACACACATACCATCAAATCTGTCTCCCGCTCGTCAGGGCCAGGCTCTTCCATACCTCCTAGGCGGGACAGGAAGTCCGCATTGGCGTGGTCTTTACCGGCCCTTTGCAGAACTGTGAAAGCATAGGGCTGTAACGCCAGGTACCAGCGCATTAGCGTAGCATTGTTGTTTTTCATTTGGTTAACCACTGAAGTGAGCATGGTCTGTGACTAGCATAAATGTGGCCCCGAGGCAGTAGTACCGCAGGGCATCACAGGCCCATTTCACTGCGAGTGCTTCTTTCTCTACTACCGCATAGTTCTTCTCGTGGGGGAATAATTTCTGGCTGAGATATAAGACCTGGTGGTCTTCTCCGTTGATTTCTTGGGACAGGACTGCCCCAAGCCCCACCTCTGAGACATCCGTGTGGAGGATGAAGTCACGGTCGAAGTCCTGGCTATATAGGACCGGCTCCTGGCAGAGGTGCTCTTTGAATGTCCGGAAGGCATCTTTGCATTCTTGAGTCCACGGCACGCGCCGGGGGCTGTCCTTAGTCAAAAGTCCTGTCAAAGGATCTGCAATGGAAACGAACTGGGGAATCAATCACCAATATTAGCCAGCAAGCCCCAGGAACTGTTGCACTTGATGTTTCATGGTGGGTGGCGGGCATGCTGCCAGTGCTTGAACCTTCCCAGTGAGGGGCTTCACCCATCTTCCTGCTATGGTGTATCTGAGGTAGTTGCCGCTTACCATCCAATGCGACGCTTTTTGGATTGGCCGTTAGTCCCACCTTTCGCAGGGATCTCAGGACCGCTGCTACCTGCTCCAGGTGGCCATCCAAGTACGCCGCTGCATAGTCTCAATGGGGCCGTAGAAGGCAGTCCATCAGTCATTGGTACGTCGCCATGGCCCCATGGAGGCCAAAGGGCATTCGGGTAAATTGGTAAAGTCCCGTTGGGGTGGCGAACGCTGTCTTCTCCTTAGAGGGGTCGAGCAGGATCTGCCAGAACCCCTTACTGAGGTCGGTGACGCCGGTGGATCACGGCCCCATTGACAGTGGCTAGTTGTCCGTAGGCCCAACTAAGGGTGGGGTCTGCTCTTTGATCGCGGCAAAAGTCGGTGTCAAGTAGGGATTCAACAGCCGGTCCAGGTGGGGGTCCTCTGGTTCCTCAGTCCCTTGCTTGGGGTCTGGGACCTCCTGCTCCTTCCAGCGCAGGGGTTGAGCAGAGGACCTCCTCAAACGCCGGCCAGTCACACCCCAGAATCACTGGATAGGCTAGTCAAAGAGCCAGGCCAATGACCATCCGGTGTGTGACCATGGCCATGGTGAGTGGGACCCGGGCACTGGGGTATGGCCGCATGTCGCTGTGGATGCATTGCAGCTGGATTGTCCCCAGATGGGGGTTGGCCCAGGGCCTGATGGACTAGTGTCTGGCCGCAGCCCGAATCGATCAGGACCAGGGTTGGGTGGTCCCCAACAACTACTGGAATCGTGATCTTGGGGACCTGTAGCAGCCGGGCCTGGGTCTCTCCCACACAGATATGGCCGAAGGTGTAGTCCATCTCCGTGCAATCACGCTGCAAGTGCCCGTTTTTTCCCGCATAAAACCGAGTTCCGGGCGACCACCCCAGTTGGAAGCTTCCGTCAGGCCCCTGGAGGGACTCCGACTGGTCCTCGGGACCCCCTGCACGACGGGCGCGGATCTTTGTCGATGTGGGAGTTTGGGACGTCTGGTCCAAAATCCCCGAGCAAGCATCTTGCCCGGGTAGGAGGCTCTGCGCTTTGGTCTGGGCACCCCATTTCTTTTTGGGGTTAGGGCGCTCTGGTTCTGGGGGGTGGGCTCTGCAAGGAAGTCTTCCATCAGTGCGACAGTGGTGGCTAGCGTCACTGGCTGATGGCGAAGCACCCAGGCCCTTCCTCGCAACAGGAGGATGTGGACAAACTGTTCTAAAATAATTTGCTCTGTGACCTTGTCCGCGGTTCGCTCAGTGGTTGGAGCATTGGTCTGCTAAACCCAGGGTTGTGAGTTCAACCCTTGAGGGGGCCATTTAGGGATATGGGACAAAAATTGGTTGGATGATTTAATTGGGGATTGGTCCTGCTTTGAGAAGGGGGCTGGACTAGATCAGGGGTCGGCAACCTTTCAGAAGTGGTGTGCCAAATCTTCATTTATTCACTCTAATTTAAGGTTTCGTGTGCCAGTAATACATTTTAACGTTTTTAGAATGTCTCTTTCTATAAGTCTATAATATATAACTAAACTATTGTTGTATGTAAAGTAAACAAGGTTTTTAAAATGTTTAAGAAGCTTCATTTAAAATTAAATTAAATTTAGAGCCCCCCAGACCGGTGGCCAGGACCCGGGCAGTGTGAGTGCCATTGAAAATCAGCTTGCGTGCCGCCTTCGGCATGCGTGCCATAGGTTGCCTACTCCTGGACTAGATGATCTCCTGAGGTCCCTTCCAACCCTGATATTCTATTCTATGAGTGTCGTAGACAGACTAGGGTCGTCTGTCCCCAGGCTACTTCCTGACTCCCCCTCTTGAGGTATCTGGGTCAGGGTGGTGTCCTCAGTGGGGTCCAACACCATGGGTTCCTCGGGATTGTTGGTGCAGGGCAGGCTCAGCCACTCCTCCGGGTAGCTGGCCTAGGCCAGCCCTTGGGTCCGCCGCAGGTTGCTGGGGCTTCCCAACTGGGAGGTAGGCCGGAGTCGTCTGGTCTCCCCGGCAGCTGCTCTCCCAGTGAGCTCTGGGGTCGGGCCTTTATACTTCCTGTGCCATGCCTGACCCTCTGAGGGGCAGGCTCAGAGCTCCCAGGCTCCATCCACACTGGTGTCCATAGGGGCTCCTCTCTCTCTGGGGCAGCGGGGACCCACACCGTCTCACTACAACTCTCAATTGAGTTTTAATCAGCTCTGTCAGTACACAGTGGAGAGGGGGCAGGTCAAGTGATCTCTAGGACCTTTAGGCCTGTGGTTTTTAAACTGCGGGTCGCGACCCAGCACTGGGTTGCGGAATGTAAGGCACTGGGTCGTGGTAGCTCTGGTCAGCGCTGCTGACTGGGCTGTTAAAAGTCCCATCAGCAGTGTTGCCTGGCTAAGGCAGGCTAGTCCCTACCTGTTCTGACACCACACTGCGGAAGCGGCCAGCAGCAGGTCTGGCTCCTCAGCAGGGGTGGGCCATGGGGCTCCGTGCACTGCCTTCACCCCAAGCACCAGCTCGGCACTTCCATTAGCTGGGAACCAGCCACTGGGAGCTGGCCGGTGGGGGGGAGGATGCCTGTGGGCGACAGCCATGCAGAGCTGCTTGCGCGCCTCCACCTGGGAGCTGGACCTGCTGCTGGCTGATTCCAGCGTGCAGCGCGGTCTGTGGTGCCAGGAGAGGCAGAAAGCCTGCCTTAGCACCCCCGCTGCACCGCTGACCAGATAAGCTCATGCTCCAACCCCGTGCCCCAATCCTCTGCCCCAGCCCTGAGCCGGAGCCCTTTTCTGCACCCCAAACCTTTCATCCCCAGCCCCACCCCAGAGCATGCACCCCAACCCCCTGCCCTGATCCCCCCCAAACCCAGAGCCCCTTCCTGCACACCAAAACTTTCATCCCCAGCCCCGTCCCAAAGCTTGCACCCCCAGCCCCGAGTCCTAACCCTCTGCCCCAGCCCTGAGCCCCTCCCATACCCCAAACCCCTCATCCCCAGCTCTGTTGGGTCGCAGGCTTCAACAATTTTCTTCAACTGGATCGCCAGAAAAAAACATTGAAAACCACTGCCTTAGGCAACACCCATATCACCAGGTACAAACATCTATCCCCACCCTCTCTCAACTCCACTGGGTTTTGACACCCCTGCAGCTCAGTTGAGGATGAGTCCCTCAATCAGGGTATGCCACACACAGTTCTGCTGCCCTTGATTCACACAACAGGGATGACAACCCTTTATTACCCCTGCTCCCCAATAAAAAGTGACTTGTGATCCAACACCAGCCGAAAGTGATCATTTGGGCAAAGCATTCCCATCATGCTGCACAGTTAGACCGAGTGGGTGTGTCCATGCAAACAAGATTGGCTCCTGAAATCCTCTTCCCCCACTGATCACCAGATGTCAGGGGAGAGTTCATTCAGACCCTGCTTACACGTAATTGAACAATAAAAAACAAGAAAATTGCCAGAGCAACAAAGATTGTCTGACTCTGTCTTTTCACGAGTAGGGAAAAATAGTCATTAGTATAACACAATACAGATTTTGTAAAAGTTTAAAAAACGTGTACATTTAGTCTTAGAAAAAAGAAGACTGAGGGGGGTCCTGACAACAGTCTTCAAATATGTTAAGAGCTGTTCTAAAGAGGATGGTGATCAATTGTTCTGCATGTCAAATATATGTATAGTTAAGCACTCGAAGAGGCTACTAAGGGAGGTTGTGGAATCTGCATCATAGGAGGTTTTTAAGAACAGATTAAATAGACATCTGTCAGGGATGGTCAAGGTGTTCATAGTACCGTCTCAGCACAGGGGGATGGATTATATAAACTCTTGTATAAAGTCTCTTCCAGCCCTACATTTCTATGATTCATGCAAATCTCCATCCAAGCTGTATAAAGCTATTGGCTGTGTTGTGGCTTTTAAGCCACAGTCTGTATTTGTGGGGTGGGGTTGCATGGCAGTGCGAGTCACCAGAGGCATTTTGGCTCACTGGGCTAGGTGCAGCAGGCACTCCCCCTGTACTAATTCAGCTTGGCCATACCTCGCTAACCCTGACCCCTTTTGGGAAGTCTGGTGCTACCACTGCACTAGACTCCAGAACCTCTCAGAATGCAAGAACTGGGACTGTGGCTGACACCTGCATAGGGGCATATGGAGGAAAATGATTCCAGGCACTTTCTGCTCTGTTTGATTCCCATGCAGGCCTAGCCATAGTTTGGTTCTGTATGTTTTAAATGTTGCCAGATGTTATAATTTATATCTCAGGAGATCAGAACTGAATGCACAATTGCCCCACTTTTAAATTTTTACTGTGCACAGAATTTGAATAGCAGCAGCAAATCCATTGTTTCTGAATGGTGGTATTCTAAGTACTCATTTTGGGCCATCTCCGAATGTCTTTATTCAAGTGTTTGCTGAGTTCTCAGATCCACAAAGATATCTAGGCTCACAACTTGCATGGAACTCAGTGGAAAAATTAGAAGCCTAAATACCTCTGAGGATCTGGGCCTCTGTCTTTATTCAGGCTAAACTCCCATGTACTTAAATGGGAATTTAGTCAGAATTTGGCCCATTATTATTTTATATTTGTACCAATACAAATCCTTGAAAATATCACTATTTGTGTATAAATAAACTATTCTGTGAATCTCTAAAAAGGATTCTCTCTGCTCCCCATTATCAGCTTGTTATGTACTGTTCAGAAATAGCTGCTGTCAAAAAGCTGTTTCACAAAATGGGCCTGAAATCTTTAATTCTATGTGTGGCATTTTGTAGACCGGGGGGAAAACCCTTTTGTTTTTAAGAATATGGAGGGGCTGGGAAATAACATAACTATTCATTTATTTATTTGATAACTGTAGGTGTTGCTGTTATTAGCAGTGTATTAATATTAATCCTTTGAGATGGGTTTTGCTTGGTCCCACTGCTAATTACTTCGGTGGAATTTGCTAGTCACCAAATGACATGCCTCCGAATTTTTGCCTTCAGATTTATTGAAGACATTGTAACAATATTAGCTTTTCAAATCAATCTTAGAGAAATAGAAGGCACTGCTCACAGATTCTCCGGGGGCCTGATGCTGTGTGGTGCTGCATGCCGCCTGCAAAGGGCCTCCTGACTTCAGTGGGAGTTGAGGGCTCTCAGCACCACTCAAGGGGAATTCAGTACCTGTCAGGATCAGACTCCAAAAGAGAAGAGCCTTAAAGAAATGACGGTAGCGAAAGATCGATTTGAGCAGTGGTTGTGCATGTCTTTGAAAATGGCCTATGTTGTGAGAATGCATAACTGCTGTGGCTTTAAATGTGTTTTAGTAACTTCCTGTAAAATGCAATTGGTGAGGAAATAAAATACGATTGTTCATATCTTTGCCTCCTCTGTTTCCTCCGGAAATTCATGTTATATCTCTTTTTTTCTTTAACAGTTTTCTATGTGAAAATCTGTCAGTTTTTTGTCATCAAAGAATTTTATCAAAAGAATGCAGGAGCATATACACAGCTCCTGTCTGGATATAAAAAGCAGCATCTCCTCCTGCCTTCTTTTGCAAAATTAGGTGGATAAAGTTGAGCTGGCCTGACAGCATAGGTGATGCGTGAACTGCTGGCTAGCCCTCAGCCCCGCCCCTTCCACCCAAGGCCCCGCCTCTTCCACACACCCCCACTGGAGCCCAGAGCCCCCACCACAGCCACTGGCCCCTGTCCCAGGCTAGCTCCCCTCCCCCCCTCCAGCCCTGTAGCACCGGGAGGGCGATGCGGCCCAAGCCCCTCCCCAGAGGGAGACTGGCCTCCAGCCATGGCAGTGGAGCGTGAAGCAGGAGGGAGGGGCTGGGGGCAGAGCATGGGTGGGGTCACGCCTTGCTGTTTTAGGAGGCACAGCCTCCCCCAGCCTATGATACCTGCTGCCCATCCTTGACAGTTTGGATGTAAAACACACCTATAAAACAATAAAATAGCTGTAGATATCTGCAAATAAATTGGCAACATGGAGTGTCTGGTACTTAAAACAAAACATACAGATAATGAGTCAGATCTTCAGTTGGTGTAAATCAGTGTAATTTCATTGATTTCAATAAAGCTACACCCGTCCATACTAGTGAAAGATCTGGCCCTGTGTATTTAATACCTGTAGAAATATGTTTGTAGAACATGATAATTTAGAGACACTCCCTCATAAGGGATAGTATTGTGAACGTAGGAATTTGGGAGATGTGCCCTGGAGGTGAGGGTTGAGAGTATCACATGGCATGGCTGTGTGCTGCAGTTCACCAGTTATGCTCTCTAGTTTGTTTTGTTAAAGTTTTATTCCTTTCTCATTCATTTGGTTTGCTCTTTAAGCATAGTGTCAGAAGTGTTGAAAAAGAAGGAAACTGCAGAGATTTTGAAGTTAACTCCTGTATTTGCAGAAAGCAGAGACAGGGAGGCACGAGAGAAGCACGTGGAGCACCAGGCACAGAGGCTTTTGCATGTATTTGGTGAGCACAATAGAAGCTTGACTAACTTAAGAAGGGAGGGGAAGCCAGAAATGAATGTGTTGCAACCTCCATCCAGTCTGCAATTGTCAGGCAATGTTGAAGAGAACTGAAAAAAATATCATACAGAGATTTGAATTGTATTTAGCAGCCATCGGGGCAAAGAAAAAAAATGATAAAGTGAAATCGTCAGTCTTTTTGTATGTTACGGGGGAGGAAGCATTGGATATTTATAGCAACTCTATGTTTGAAGAAGATGAAAGCATGAAGTTGAGCAAGATACTGACTAAACTTTAGATACATTGCATGCCAAAAAGGAATGAAACATTTAAGAGAGACACATTCTGTACATGCATGGAAAAAAATTGATGACACCGTAGAGCAATATGTTACAAAATTAAGGAAACTCAGTAAAACCTGTGACTTTGGTGAGCTGACAGAGTCTCTGGTCAGAAATAGGCTCATTTGTAGCATTAAAGACAATGTGTTAAGAGAGAGACTTCTACATGAAGGAGACTTAACGTCAGAAAAAGCTCTCCAAATATGCAGGGCAGCAGAAACTGTGAAACAACATTCCAAAGAGCTGAATTCACCAGAAAGGGTTATCCATGTACTAAGTACAAAAGAATATAACCAGAATAGGTCAAATCAAAGAGTGGAACCACCTATGAAAACCATTGCTAGGGGGAAGACTGGTTACACATGCTCATGTGGAAGCTGTGGAGCATAGCATGCCCCCAAACAGTGTATTGCCTTTAGGATATTGTCATAAATGTGGGGGAAATAGTCATTTTGAAAAATGCTGCAGATCCCAAATGCAGATAAGTCAAATGCATCCAGTTCCACAAAGACCTTATTAAAAGGTTGGTATAACTTATTTATCTGACAATCAAAGTATTATTTAATAGTCACAAATTATTATTCTCTGTATCCAGAAATGTGCACACTGCACAGTACTAATAATAAGTCAGTGATAGCTGGCTTGAAGAGGATCTTTTCCGAACAGGGAATTCCAGATGAAGTCTTTAGCAATAATGGGCTGCAATTTTCCAGTGCTGATTTTAGGCAAATTGCCAGAGATTGGGATTTTCATCACAAAACATCAAGTCCAAATTATCCCTAATCAAATGGACCTTAGGAAATGTTTATACAGACAGCAAAGAATCTTATGAAAAAGATTTTTGACAGTGGGGGTGATTTGCATAAAGCATTATTGGTTACCAAAGTACACCCCTGGAGAATGGCTTTTCTCTAGCTCTGTTGTTAATGGGAAGAAAGATCAGATCTAATTTACCAGTTATGATGACGTGTTGAAATCTCATAACAGTGCAACCATAGAGAAGATAAAGGAAATCAGAAGTGGAAGAAGAAATATTATTTTGACAAAAGGGCCCATATCATCCCATCTCTTAACCCAGGTGTTAGTGTGCGCCTGAGGAATCACACCTCTAATACTTGGGGCCAAAGGGGTGCCATTAAAGAACAGCTACATCCAAGGTTTTATGTAGTCCAGACAGACCAGATGGACACATTTTGACATAATTGAAGGGATGTACGATTAATCTCAGAAGGTTCCAACACATTGACAACTGATGTGGACTCTGGCATTTCCCATGTGATTGATCCTTTATCATCAACTCACAAAAGAGCAACTGTCAAGGAACAAGAGAACAACTCAGACTCTAATGAAAGGCTGATCCTCAGAAGATCAGAGTGTGAGATTAAACATCCTGGAAGACTCATAGAGACTTGCTAACCTGCCTGGAGAAAGGGTATTTGAGGAAAGTGAGTGGTAAAGATTCATTGAAGAGTGATGTGCTAGTAATCTGTCCTCTCTAGGTAGTTGACACACTGGGTTTATGGAAATGTACTAGATGGGGTTTAGAATTTAATGCATGTGTTATTAGATAGTTGTTAGCTGTTATATATGAGTTATTTATTTTTCTTTAACAGAGAAGATACAGTGATATGTTTGTAGAAGATTATAATTTAGAGACGATCCCTCATAAGGGACAGTATTATGAACATAGGAATTTGGAGATGTGCCCTCGAGGCAGTGATTGGGAACATGGCAGTGGGCAGTTCATCAGAGATGCTTTCCAGTTTGTTTTAATAAAGTTTTGTTCCTTTATCATTCATTTGGTTTGTTGTTTAATGAACCCCAAAATTGTTATAATACTTAGATTAAACACTCAAGACTTTATCTTAAAACTAATTTTTATTTTATTGCCTTTTAATAATAGAGGTGTGTCAAAACTGGTCTGCTTTTAACCCTCCTGAATAGGTCATACCAACCCAAATATAGACTTTATAATGTAATAGAAACAGTATGATTTTGTAAGATATGCAAACATTCTGAATGTGATTCAATAACTGTTTTCCTTCTGCAGGTGCTACAGTAATATCAATTATTATTAAAAAATAACACACTTTTTTTTATTCAGTTTTTTGAAAGCTATAGAGCCAGTTTCTGCAGTTTCATCAAGCCAAACGCCTTTTGATTTCAGTGGGAGTTTTGTACAAGTAAGTACCACAGAATTTGTCCCATAGATACAAAGCAGTCCTTGCGTGTTTTTATTTAAACTTCGTTGTCACGGTTCTTGAGGTACCCAGAACTGTGAATCATCCTGTTGCCCTCCGCCTCCAGCAAGAGGAAGTCTTGCTTGTGGTCGCTGGATGTTAGCTTCCTGACCGTGCCAGCCCTTCAGCCACTTGAGCATTCTCTGGGCTATTCCAGCCCTAGTTTAGCAGGTTAGCAATAGGTGCACCCAAGTCCCTTTGAAGTGTTCCCCTGCAATATCCAGTCCCTGACACAGATTGCTCTCAGCAATTTCCGATCCTCTGCACCGAAAGATGCAGTATACCCCAATTTACCAGTTGTACCTTAAACCACTGCTCCTGTAAACCACACAGCACTTGAGAGCACTTATAAAACAAAAGAAGATTTATTAAAGTAAGAATAGTATGAGGGGGTAGCCGTGTTAGTCTGTGTCCACAAAAACAACAAGGAGTCCGGTGGCACCTTAAAGACTAACAGATTTATTTGGGCATAAGCTTTCGTGGGCAAAAAACCCACTTCTTCAGATGCATGGAGTGAACAAATAAATCTGTTAGTCTTTATGGTGCCACCGGACTCCTTGTTGTTAAAGTAGGAATAGGGATTTCAGTAGAAATGAGAGAGTGGTAGAAAAAGTGGTTACAATACGAAACAAAATTATAAAATGTGAACCTGTGTCTTCACTTATTAATAGTTACTTTTCTTAGCTAATAAAGTAGATTTCACCCCCAAAGTTTAGTCAGTTGCAGAACTGGCTAGTTTCAGAAGAGCCAGCATTCAAATGCTCCTGAAAGCACCCTTCTCTCCCAGGGGTTTTCCTCAATGAATGGATACAGAGTGCTTTCCCTTGCACTCTGGTTATCTCTATATGTACAGCACTGCAGTGGCGCATCTGGTGAAGATGCTTTATGTCAACGGCAGAGAGCTCTCCTGTCAGCATTAAAAAAACACCTTTGAGAGCTGCCGAAGCTATGTCGGCGAGAGAAGCTCTCCCCCTGACATGCATTGTGCACATGAGTGCTTATGTCTCCGTAACTTATGTCGCTCAGGGGGGAGGTGTGGATTCCACTCCCACCCCGAGCGATATAAATTTTGCTGACATAGCCTATAGTATAGACATTGCTTCTTTTAAAGTGAAGCAATCTTTTGTCTTTATTCATACCCAGAGCGATTTCCTGCCTCCTATAATGTTCATTTTCACCTCCAAGTGGTTCCAATCATTTGCAATTGTCTTTGATGGTTTTCTATTGATTGTCCTGGGGCAGGGGTGGGCAAACTTTTTGGTCTGAGGGCTGCATCGGGTTTGGAAATTTTATGCAGAGACGGTTAGGGGACCTCCCCAAACAGCCAGGGGTGGCTCGTCCCCAGCCCCCTATCTGCCCCCCCCCACACTTCTTGTCCTCTGATGCCCCCCCCCCCCCCCCCCAGGACTCCTGTCCCATCCAACCACCCCTTCTCCCTGTCCACCCCTGGAACAGCTGCCCTGACTGTCCCCTGCTGCCCCATCCAACCCCGCCTCCTTCCTGACTACCCCCCTGGAACCCCTGTCCCCATTCAACCCCCCTATTCCCCACCCTCTGATTGCCCCGACCCCTATCCACAGCCCCACCCCCTGACCACCACCCTGAACTCCCCTGCTCTCTATTCAACCCCCCCGCTTCCTGCCCCCTTACCGCGCTGCCTGGAGCACCGGTGGCTGGCGGCGCTACAGACGCGCCGCCCAGAACACCAGGACAAGCAGCCACGCTGCCTGGCTGGAGCCAACTACGCCACCACGCAGCACAGAGCACCAGGTCAGGCTGGGCTCTGCAGCTGCGCTACCCCAGGAGCTCGCAGCTGCGCTACCCCAGGAGCTCCCAGCCCCGCCGCCCAGAGCATTGTCCAACGGCGCAGTGAGCTGAGGCTGGGGGGGAGGGGGAACAGCAGGAGGGGAGGGGCCGGGGGCGAGCCTCCCTGGTCAGGCAGGAGGCTCCCACGGGCCGGATGTGGCCCGTGGGCTGTAGTTTGCCCACCTCTGTTCTGGGGTGTGGCAAGGGTAGACAATAGAACCTTGCATTACCTTGATGGCTGACTAAGGAGGGATGATAACTCCCTCTTGCTTGACTGGGTCAGCATGGAGACATATTACCCCTGGTGACTAATTTTTACTCGAAGTCCATAAAGCCTATTTTCCATATAAATACATTATTCCATAAATATTACCTGTACGTATATATTGCAATGAGATTATGAGTCTTGACAAATTAGGAGCTTTCTTTAGATACCTTACATACTACTTTCTAATGAATAAGACATGTAAGACACATCTTTGGTGTAGTGAGTTTGTCAGGTTTGAGGTGAGAAAAAAGGGTCTCTGTGTCACATTCATCCATTTCTCTTTCTGTATTTTCCTGCTTCTTGTATGTTTGCACATAAGTAACTCATCAGTTTGGGATGAGGAACTATTTGTGCACAATGCTAGAAATAAAACTGTATCCTCTTGACTTTTTGTGTTTGTGTGTGTTTAACAAAGATAGCAGCACTGCTGTGCATGAAACCTTCTATCTAGCCTCTACAGAAAGAAGCTAGATGTGATTCAGATGGCAGGCCCATTAGCTATTAAAACCTATAAATAATTGATAGAGCAACACCCCTTAGAGATGTTTCTTTCTCCTTTTATTACAAGTTTTTAATGCTTTGTCACTTCTAGAAGATGATTAGTACAGCTACTAATCAGCTAAGGAGCACATATCATAACCAATATGTCTTCAAGTCATGAGGCTATAGGGCCAGCCTCTGAATTTTCTTGGCAGCTACTTTTATTGATTGATTTTTTTTGCATTATCAGCACAACACAAAAATTATTCTTCTCCGAGCTATTAACGCAGAAGGCTAAGCATTAATGGAACATGTGGGTATGTATGATGGCAATGCTGACTGAAGAATGGTCTGTCTTATTCAGTATCTTCAGGCTAATCCAGCATATCTGAATCAGTGTATGAAAGGTATATTTGTATACAATAAAGTTTGTTTTTCACAGAGTAATGCCCAGATGCTAGCAGGAAGATGTTGAAGAAGAAGAAATGAGGGAAAATAACACTTTATCTTTGTTTTTCTCTAGGTCCTGAACAAGATACTATTTTTATTCTAGTTACTTCCTACCATGAAATTTCTAAAGCAAGAGGTCAAGTAAGACAAGCTGCTTTCTTCTCCTTCATGCCCTTTTCCTGGGTGAAGGCTCCCTCAGCCTGGTGATTACAAATAAAACCTTACTTTGGGCTATTGTCAGTTTTGGAGCCACTCTCAGCAAAAAAAGAACTTTCATGTGAAAGGCAGCAGACTGTTGTGACCTGCTAAATGACCTGTTCATCAGGGGGCAGAGACGCTCTGGAAATAATGATTTGCATAGAGATCAACATTCTCATTTTTTTTTCTTCAAGAGTATGACACAGTAGAAATGTATCACCAATGAAATAAGAGCACAGGCACTTAAAAGAACTCATAGACCTCCTGAGTGCTATATTATACTCCAGACAACAGTAACATCTGTCAGCTTGGATATAGTAGAACTGTGTATTGTGCAGGGGTCTCCAAAGGAAGTGAAGTTTGGGGAAAATGACCTGTGAACTGAATCTGAACTTCCTTAAGGAATTGGAACGAGAGACAGTTTTACAGGTCCTGTACCGTGACCAGATGGTGAGAAAAGTGGATGAGGAAAGGATAAGGTATTTGCCTTTTTTGTACTATGCCACCATTTCTCTTTGCTTTCCTCTCTAATCTTATTCCTTCTCTTGTCTGCTGTTAACTAGTATTTTCTTTCTAGTTGGGAAAACTAAGAGGTATCCAGTGTGACATGGCTTTAACATGCTAGTGGCTCACTATCCTTTAGAGCTGAACAAATACCATGCATTGAATAAACTACTGAATGAATTTAGCTTCTAGCATTCCTAAAAAAAATCAGGCTATCACAAGGGTTACTCCCTCAGTGAAGAGTTTATAGTTAATTCTCTCCCATCACATTCACAGGTGCACATGCATTGTCCCAGTTACAAAGAATGAGTTCCGGTCTTTGACTGATTTATGTCATTTCATCTGTTCCAGGATTCTCACAAGGGGTTTTGGGAACCTCTTCCCAATGCTGAGTGAAGCAGTGTCCCATCCCATATAAATTTTATGCCAAGTGCATTGCATTTACTAGTGTGCAATTTCCTGTCATCACCAGAGGGTTTTATTGGCTGAATGAAGAGTTTAAATTTAATTCTCTCTCAGCACCTTCACACAGATATTTGATTTGTAAAGGGTGAGGTTAAATCTTTGTCTAGCTTATTTTGTTTCCTGTATACTAGGGCTCTGACAAGGGTTTTTTGGAACCTTGCAACCTACTTTGTCAAACAATAACCTACCCCATATAAAACATGCCATTTGGGTTGCTAATATTTACACCTGCAAGTTTAAAATTCTCTGTGTTTGCACACTTGAATGTAGGGCCCTACAGTTTGTTTTCTGCAAGTATTTGCATGATTAAACTTAAATGTCTGTGGAAAGCAAATGCTAACAGGTTGTAAGCAAAGCTGAAACAAATTCATTTTTAAATTTGAGCAAATACAGTAACTTTTTTGGTATTTACTCAGTTCAACTTTGTATAGTTTCCTGCAGAAGGGTTATGATGTAATGAAACAGGATTCTTAATGTTACTGATCCTTGTCAGAGAAACACTGAACTAAGGTTATGTCTGGTAAGTAAAAGCAACAATTTTCATTTTTTTTTGGTTTAAAATGTGGGTTTTTTTGGTAATTTTAAGTCTACACGTAATTCAGTTAAATTCACCTTTAGCGGATTCATGTATTTGAGGAAGCTGTTTTTGCAGTTCTCACTCATTAATCAAATTTGCAAAGGGAACCAAATCCAGCTTCTATTTGCATGTGCACAGCTTTGAACACATGATCACTTGCATACATGCTTTTTGGCTTCCTATTAAGTGTGCATAATTTGCATGTGCAGAGCACCATTTGTACTAGATTAGAACTCCATTTATGCACACAAGTGGGATTTCATGTACAAGTGATAATGCAAAAAAATACTGTATGCAAGTGATTTTAGGCAACTTAAAAATAGAGACCACAATTTGAAGATATGACCCATAAGGTATTATCACTATTGGATACAAACATCAGCTTGTGATTGTACATATTTTTATTTGCTTGATGGGGACAGGAAATTGAAAATGCAGTTGCAGCAACTTCGGTGGAAGGGAGCAAAAAGTGTAAGCCATGAATACCAGGAAAGATCCTGCGCTCGCTGTCAGAAATCCTTGGGCCTGGTGATGAATAGAGGTGCAGTGTGCAATGGATGCAGTCATCGAGTGTGCTCTGAGTGCCGTGTCTGCCTGAATCCCTACCTGTGGAAATGCACCATCTGTTATGCTCATGGGTGAGAAATTTGACTAGTTTTGT
Source organism: Chrysemys picta bellii (assembly GCF_011386835.1). Taxonomy (NCBI): domain Eukaryota; kingdom Metazoa; phylum Chordata; order Testudines; family Emydidae; genus Chrysemys; species Chrysemys picta. The sequence goes on from NC_088793.1 coordinate 119,859,758, forward strand.
TAAGCCATCTCTGTTATTTGTGGTGTTGAAAGTAATAGTTAGAGAAACAAATAAAATGCCTAAATTGTTATAATTAAGGTAGCATTGACAAGAGTTGAAAGCCTGGGGTGAAATCCTCACCCCATTGAAGTCGATGGGAATTTTGCCATTGACTTCAGTTGAGCTGAAATTTCATCCCTTGTGTTTAGCAAAATGGACAGGTCACAGAGACTCAAAGGTGCATCACTATTTACTGGGGCTGGGATAGTGTTAGATCTCATAAGTTAGGGCAGGATTTGGTATAGTTGGTTCTTGCATAGAAATTATCTGAAGAAAACCCAGTTACTGCAGGAAGTGATACTGTGATTCCCACAGATAGCTCTCTTCCCTCTGAGTCAGTACTGAACCAGTGCATTCCTGCAGGGTACCGGGTATCTTGTGCCATAGGAGGTACCATCTTTTGGATGAGATGTATGACTGAGTTCTTGACTACTTCCTTGTCATTATTTTTCCCAAGGCCCTTATCACAAGAGTAGAGGTATCTCCATTGTGTTTAATAATAATAATAATTAATAAATAATGTGAAGCCATAGTACATGTAGGTTAAAAAAGTATAACAGATATTAATAACAACATTCTGATGACAAGCGCATATAGTCAGACACAGCCCTAAACTTATCTAATTTAAATTTGTTACCTTTTAATTTCATTGCATATCACTTTGTTCTTGTATTACCAGAAAGTGTAAATAAGAGTGTTTGATTTACCTTCTCTGTACTATTATATTAAATACCACCACTGAATACACTCTTATTCATAACATCCTGTCTAAGTGGAATAGTCCAAACAGGGATATTCTGATACATTTCTGCCTTTGATGAGAAACATTCTGATACAGAGTTTTGAAATCAAGCCAGCAGTTCTGAAGGTGAAATTCATCCCTGTGCATAAGGCGAGTACTTTAAATAAAATTCATCACTATGAAGGTCAGTATAAGGGCTGTGCACCACTTAAATCCCTCGTTAGACCTCAAATTTAGGTTTAAATAAGAACTCAAGTGGTGTATAGGTCTTGTACTAGCTCTTTGAACAGGGTTGACTATCTGTGAATGGTTGCCGGTTTAAAGTCAATTTGTGTATCTTGGGTGACAATGCAGTCTTTAGGAATGCACAATGAATGTCTTTTCATGTAAACTGTGATTTTTAAACAATGTATTTTGAAATGCATTTATCACAAAACGGGCAAAGTAGTTTGCCCCACATTTGGGGCTAAATAATTATGGGGTTGTTTTTTTGGGGAGGAAGGAGGGAAAAGCAGCTTTTGAATTATGAGTTCCAGAACCATCATCTCTACCTCCAAAATGCTTTTCTTTTTAGTGAAAAGGGGATGGATTCATAACTCTTTGTGTGTGTAGGCAACCATAAGTTTCCTACACACAAATGGATCACATTTTTTCTAATTTGTTTATTAAGATTATTGTTCAGAGGCTAAGTGTTCCAAGTTTTAACATGGAAAAACTCTTTTTATCCTAAAGCAACTAAAAATAGAGGTTTATAATAAAAGTGTCATTTCAGCCATATAAGATCACATCATATCATATCTCATATCATCACTTATCCTGTTATTTATTCATGCATGCAGCAAGACACACACACATAAACATGCCCAGGGAAATCTATTTTTCTGTCTATTGTAGATGTTGAAAAATGATGCAACTTCAGTGAGTGAAATTTATCTTTGAGGAGAGAGCCAGCACAAGGCCCTATCTCCATTTACTCCTCATTTGAGCTCATCACTTAGGGCCTGATCCAAAACCCATTGGAATCATTGCAGGTTTTTCCATTGACTTTAATGGGCTTTGGTTCAGGACTATAAAGCTTAAGAGATGGATAGGGCTATGTGTGGGCCCTCTGTAATGGGGTAGTTCCACTCAGTGCCCTATGGGAAGAGGAAAGATGTAGAAATGTAGAGTCCCATTTTCAGAGGTACTGAGCACTCATACCTTCTGTTGAAGTCAAGAAAAGCATGTTGACCTCTGAAAATCAGCATCTAAATGACTTCTTGCAGAATCTAGGTCAGCAGAAGCTCTGTGTGTCTTTGTGATTACAAGTAGAGTGACTGCTTATAAATGATCAAATACAAAACACACTGGTGTATATTTGATAAGCAGTATAATTTAATTATCTTCAGCTTGATTTTTTTTACTCCTGATACTGCCTAGCTCTCAGTTGCTGTTAAAATGTTTTTTCTCCAACAAACCATTGGTATCAGCAACATCACTGATGTTCTTCCTTCCCCACCCTGCTCTTTAGATACTAGTCTTAGATATTCGATTATCTGTGGAGACAAACTTCATGTATCAAACTGAGCATAAGCAATGACAAAAAGGCTATCATAGAATATCAGTTTTGACATTTCAAAAACAAAATAGAAATGTATTTCCCGTGTGCTGTATCTAGATGATTCTAGGTATTACTATGAGTCACACATAAGTGAACAGAAATCAGCCATCATTCTCTGTTCTTGGTCTTGCTCTGATAAGTTTATAAATGTGAGTAGAAGCATCTTTTAACTTCTCATGTGCCCTTTCTCTGTGCATGGCTGAGGGCAAATATCTCTCAAGCAATCCCATTATACCCTTGGTTATGATTTATCACAGGACTACATACATGTCCCCATTTGCTAGATGAACACTGTTAGTCAATTTCAACTCTTAAGTGCTCAGATCCCACCTGTCCAAAGAAAATAAATGTTTAACTGAGGTCGGCATTTGGTTTGCTATATTGTGAGTAGAAAGAGAGCCATACTACAATGTTCCAATGGGGATCAGATCAGGGATTTTGGGGCTGATCATATTGATCATATTGTTAGTCATGTAATGTATTCAAACGAAATAAATCTGGATTGAATGAATGCTAGATGTAAAGTAACATTTAAATATGTACATCCTGTGGTAGGAAGGAAGCGGTGAACAAGGATAAAGTTATTTATTATGTTATTTGTCTTTCTAAATGAGTGGGCCCCAAATTTTTCAGGGTCGCATCCCCCTTACCCCTGTCCATGTCCCCCATAAAAGCATGATTTTATGGAAAATATGTCTTGTTCAAGAAATTTTATATAATTTTTTTATTTTGATGAGATTACAGGTATGGTTGATAAAGGTAACTGTATTGGCATGGGGTAGCCATGTTAGTCTGTATCCACAAAAACAACAAGGAGTCTGGTGGCACCTTAAAGACTAACAGATTTATTAGGCCATAAGCTTTCGTGGGTAAAAGACCTCACTTCTTCAGATGCATGGCCACCCAAATAAATTTGTTAGTCTTTAAGGTGCCACTGGACTCCTTGTTGTATTGGCATAGTGTGGATTTAGACTTCTGTAAGGTGTTTGATTTAGTTTCGCATAACATTCTGATTAAAAAATTAGCATTATACAAAATCAATATATCACATATTAAATGGATTAAAAACTGGCTAATTGATAAACCTCAAAAAATAATTGTAAATGGGGAATTATCATCCAAAGCAGGTGTTTCTAGTGGGCTCTCACAGGGATCTGTTCTTGGTGTAATGCTATTTTGTATGTTTATCAATGATCTAGAAGAAAATATTAAATCTTTGCTGGCAAAGTGTGCAGGTGATATGAAAATAGGTAAAGTGGTAAAAAAATGATAAGGATAGGTCAATTATACAGAGCAGTCTAGATCACTTGGTAAGATGAGTTCATTTGAACAACATACAACACGTATAGGTCAGTTACAGGACTGGGGACTCTGTTTTGGAAGCAGTGACTCTGAAATGGACCTAGGGGGTCATGATGAATAACTAACTGAATATGAGCTCCCTGTGTTTTACTGTGGCTAAACTGGCTAATGCAATTCTTGGCTGTATAACCAGGGGGAAATCAAATAGAAAGTTGATATAACTTATGTATACATACGTTTGCTAGAAGCTGGGAATGGGCAACAGGGGATGGATCACTTGATGATTATCTGTTCTGTTCATTCCCTCTGGAGCACCTGGCATTGGCCACTGTCGGGTAATGGGCTAGATGGACCTTTTGTCTGAACCAGTAGGGCCTTTCTTATATTCTTATGAACAGCACTGGTGAGACTGCTACTAGAATAGTCTGTCCAGGTCTGATCTCTACACTCCAAAAGGGTGTTGAAAAATTGGAAAGAGTTCAGAAAAGAGCTACAACAATGATTTGAGGTCTGGAAAACTTGCCTTACAGTGGAAGACTTAAGAAGCTCACTCTATGTAATCTATGATATATATATATAGCTACATGGGGAGAAGTTCTGATAGCATGGGGCTCTTAAATGTGACACAGGCATAATAATGCCCAGTGGTTGGAAGCTGAAGCTAGATAAATACACGCTAGAAATAAGGTGCACATTTAGAATAGTGAGTGTAATTAACCATTGGATCAAAGGTACCTAGTGTTGTGATGGATTCACCATCACTTGACGTCTTTAAGGCAAGATTGGATATCTTTCTAACAAGTATGCTCTAGTCCAACCACAAGATATAGGCTGGAGAAAGGAATTACTCGGTGAAGATCACTGGCCTGTGGTGTGTAGGTCAGACTAGACTGGGGTGGGGAACCTGCGGCTGGATCCGGCCCGCTGCTTCATTTCATCTGGCCCATGGCAAGTCTCCGTGACGCAGGCTGGAAGCCCCAAGCCTTGGCGCCCTCTCCCCCCTCCCCCCACAGGGCTTGAGCCACCAGCGCCAGCTCACCGGGTTGCCAGAAGTCTGGTCGGCTCTGTGCCACTCCCAGCATGTCCCTGTGGCCCCTAGGAGCAGGGGTGATCAGGGAAGCTCTGCGTGCTGCCACCGTCCCCAGCGCCGGCTCTGCAGCTCCCATTGGCCGGGAATCGTGGCCAATGGGAGCTGTGGGGGCAGTGCCTGTGGGCGCAGGCAGCATGCACTATGCAGAGCCCCCTTGCCCCTCTGCCGAGGGGCTGAACATGGCAGCCGCTTCTGGGAGCAGCGTGGAGCCCCAACAGGCAGGGAGCCTGCCTTAGCCCCTCTGTGCCACTGACCAGGAGCTGCCTGAGGTAAGCGCCGCTCAACCGGAGCCCGCACCCCAACCCCCCTGCCCCAAGCCGGAACCCCCCCCTGCACCCTAACTCCCTCCCAGACCCCGCATCCTCATACCTCCTCCCACACCCCAACCCCAACCCTGAACATGCTCCTGCACTCCAAATCCCTTGGCCCCAGCCTGGAGCCTCTTCCTGAACCCCAAACCTCTCATCACACTTTGTATCTGATCCACAGCCCAATTAAGTCAATGGTAACCTGTGTGACTTTGGGAAAGTCATTTAGCCTCAGTGTGCCTCAATTCCCCATCTGTAAAATAGCACTGCCCTACCTCACAGGGATTTTGTGAGAATAAATACATTAAAAATTATCAGGCCCTCCAACACTATGATGATGGAGTCTTATAAGGACCTAAGATGGATAGATAAGACTCTTTTAGTGGCTTCAGTAGCTTTGCAGTAGGCTCTCTCTGGATGAATTCTGTTCTACTGTTTCCCCTCTGTAGTCAGTCAGTTCGCCTATTTGTATGGATCATTCACACAACAGGGGAGAGAAAGATGTTTTGGAAAATGTAGTGTTAAAGCCAGAGGACTCAGAAGCAGTTGTATGATCTGAACCAACTTGAAACTTATTGTTTGTTTGAAAAAAAAAGTTCAGATTTCAAGTTGATTGCATTCATTTAAAGCAATCTAAACATTACAGATCAGTATTCCTTTATCCAGAACTATGGAACCACTGTAACAAGATGCTTACTTTCTTGTAGCAAAAAGCACTTTTTTAACAATCAACAGACAGTAGGATACATGGGTAAAATAAAACTGGATTCTGGCAAGACACTATTATTTCAGTATTTGCAAACTGTAATAAATTCTGGGTTGTTTTGCTTTCATAGCCATCTTAATAGTGATGAAGACCAAAATGAAAGCCATACATTATTGAAAGGAAGCAGGCAAACAAATTATTTAAGATACAAAGGGATAACTCACTATAGTTAGGCTTAGAAGGATTAGCACTGATCAAAACTATAGTTAGGCTTGGCAGAATTTGCTTTTAACTTTTTTATAATTTCAATGGATAATATAGATGTTTATTTTTAAGCATTTTATTTTATTTTTATCTGATTAAATTTTCACACTTGCACAAAATTATGGGTTTTAAGCATCTTTTTCTTCATTTATAGATTTAAATTTTCACACCTGTGGGAAATTATGGGGGGAGTTCAGACAATGGGGGGCAGACAATAATTATTTCTTGATAGTAGACATTGAGGTTCAAAAAAACTGAAGCTTTATAACCATCAAAACACAAATTGTATCACATGTCAAAATTTACAAAGTAAATATCCTGAAATCAAACTTTAATAAGTTCTCAAGCAGTACTTTTCTTACTTTGTCTATCTATAAATTTTGATTATTATTGATGGAAATATTTTTCTTCAGTTTGTGTGTGTATGGTGAAATAGATGTTTACCTGCATTTACCAATACAAATCTAATCCTTTCAAGCCTAATCATAGCACATTATATGGGTTTAAAGCAGTGTCCAGTACCCCTACTGCCAAATTTTCAGATTCCATTGTCTTAAGTTAAGCACCAAAATCTATGGTTAGACAGGTAAAAAATGGCCTGATTTCAAGAGGAGCTGAACATACTCAATTTCCAATGGAGTAAGTGAAAGTTGCAGGTGTTCAGCTCCTCTGAATACAAAGTCGCTTATTTAGGTGCCTAAAAATGGATCCTAAAACCAAGCTGCAACAAAAGCACACAGCGTCCTAAAGAGTATACCATATTTTAAAAGGGAATGAGTTGAGAACCAGAGTGGCAGCCCAACTGCTGCATTTCCTGTCCTTTGTGAATTTCAGTAAGAATTATATATAGTTTTTTGGTTTTGGTTAGTTACAGGCTTTTGAATTTTTCTCAAGGATCTGTCCTTATATGCATTTCATACTCAGTAAACATCACCCATTTGATCTCATGATCCTGATGCATGCAGGTACTGTGCATGACAGTTGCCAGCAGTGCACTAGCTTCTCAAAAGAGGAGCAGGGTAAGGTAAAGGTTTAGGCCATGGCATCACCACACTGTCCACATCAATGAGGAGAGTGTGTGTTGCATCTTCTTCTAGGGTTATGACACTGCAGTGTGTGCTGCTCTTATATAGCCATTCTGACTTACACCTAAGAGCGCACACTACAGTACCTTTACACTCCTTCAAGCTAGGCTATGGCAGAAAACAGCAAGCTAGCGCTAAGGTCCTTATCTGAGGTCATAAACCAAGTCAGGTGCAGAGCTACGAATAGAATCAAGAACTCTTGACTTCCAGTGTGTTGTTCTAAACACTCGATAATACTTACATCAGCGCAGAACAGTTCTTACTGGGAGACCAAAGCTGATCCTTTGCCCTCAAACTCGGGGTTAGATTGTAGCGATCTCCCATTAGTTGTACTGTACAATTAAGAAGGGTCCCTCTATAGCCTTTGACTGTTAAACAGATTTTTGTCTTAAGTGCACATGTATATGGTCATGAAAATTCATCTTGGAAACTGTGTAAAAGGTTCAAATGTGTGTTGTTTGTTTTTCAGAGACATGAAAGTAAAGACTGGGGAATGGTTCTTTGAGGAACGTGCCAAGAAATTCCCAGCTGAAGGTAATTACTGCAGCAGGCAACAAACTGGTTTGCGGTGTATAGTCCTCATCTAAGTAATGTACAATACAAAATCTTGATACACTACTTTGTTTCATTTTTAGCCCATTTAGTAGGAGATAGGTCTGAAATAAAGACTAGATCTTGTGGTATGTGTCTCTACAGTGGGTGTAAGACAGCAGCATGCCTGCCTCTTTGCCTCAAGCATAAACCAGAAGAAGGCCTTAAGTACTTTGGCTGGGTAATATGAAAATATTATAACCATTTTAATTTGAACAATGTGACTGAAATTGTGAGCACCAAATAAGTGTGCACCTTAAGACGAATAAGAAATACAATGGTCTGTGAAATAAATATAGATGCACTAGGTATGTGAACTGCAAGAAGATATCTTGCAGCCTTTTAAGTTAATGGCAAAGTTCCCATTGATTTCAGTAGTGCAATCCTACAAAGAGGACAGGATGGAAGACAATAAAAAGGGGAAATTTACAAACCTACTATGAGACCGTGTTCAGCACATACTAATCTATGGGAACCTAAACCACAACCCATTTGGAACCCAATTATACCATCCCCCTTGTGTAGTGCCCTCCTATGCCACTGGGGACACAAAGTAGCCAACAGGTGTGTGGAGATGGCAGATCCATCCCCATCCACAGCACTGGAACGCAAAGCAGGTCAGGTGAATGAGGAACATGCTGCATCACCTAAAGGGCTACTGCAGTGTGCACTCTACCCCTGCATTCTGGGGAAAGGATTGTGTTTTATGAGACATAGTCCCTTCTTGAGCTCCCCTGGGGGTCCTGTAGCTTCCCACTTCCCCTAACTGAGACCTGTGTCTAAATGACACAAACTGGACCAGAGTATCCCCATTTTATGACTTTAGATGTAGAAGGAGAAGCCAATAGGCACTGGTCCTTAAAATACCACCTCAGGGAGCTCTGTTTATCGGGGAAAACATTAGCAATATAAGAGAAAAAGGACGTTATACATTAAATAAGCAAGCAGTCTTTGAAACAACAGGCATTCACTGAAAGCTGGCATCAAAACAAAGTGAGAAGCTGAGTAATGATACACTTCCTTGCTAAAAATCAGATAACAGCAGTTATTTATAGACTTCACTGAATCCCCTTCTAGATAGAACACACTTCTCAATTTAATAATGTTGGTTGATTCACCTTCTTACGGGCAGTGGAGTTCCAAAAGTTGTTATATGAGCTCATCTCTCTCTCTCTCTCTCTCTCTCTTCAGAGGTGGTTGGTGAGAGTAAAGACGTAAATCTAAAAAACCTCTCACAAATACAGAAAAGTGATCTACTGTTATTCTTCTTTGAGTGCTTGTTCATGTCCATTCCAGTCAGGTGTGTGCGCGCGCATGTGCACGTTGGCCGGAAGATTTTTCCCCTAGCAGCATCAGTCGGGTCGGCCTGGGCGCCCCCTGGAGTCGCGCCCTCATGGCGCCTAATATCTAGCCCTGCCGACCCGCCACCCTTCAGTTCTTTTTTACCTCCAGTGACGGTGGCTGGAACTTCCCTTAGCTCTTGCTCAGCAAGTTCATTCTTTATCTGCTTGTATATAGTTAATTCGTTAGTGTTATTAGAGTTATTAGTGTCTTAGTATAGAGTTTGTTGCCCCCCCACTCCACTTCCTGGAGCCGTGGTATGCCGCGGTCCCTGGGTTTCAAAAATTGTGTGGTCCGCGCCAAGGGCATGCCAAAGAGTGACCCTCACTTGTCGTATCTACAGTGCCTGGGGGAGACCCATCAGAAAGATCGTTGTAAGATCTGCCACGAGTTCCGTACGAGAACTCTTAAGGAAAGGGAACAGCAGCTCAAGGTGATCCTCATGGAGGCAGCTCTACGGTCCCACTCCAACCCGGGCTCGGGAGACCTGACCCCTACTGCGTCGTCCTCGATGCGGAGCGCCCCGGTGCCGTCGGCGAGCTCGGCACCAAGAAAGGACTCTTCCCGAGACACTCGGCACCAACACGGCTCCTCACGGGGCCCGTCTGATAGTAGGCACCGTTCCCACTCGCCAGTGCCTCAAAAGAAGAAGAAGCCGGATGACAATTCTCCGGCCAAGCCACGAGACGTGCGATCCCAAGTGGGCCACTCCTCAGGATCCCCTGCCGGGGCCATGTCGACTCCTGCCCAAGTGCGGCAGTCAAGTCCGGCCCTGCCTTGATCATCGGCGCCTACACAGCAGCTGCAGCTCCCGTCAACGCTGGACCCGTACCAGGCTGCTCGGGACCTCTTCCATCTTACGGCACCATTCTCGCCTGCCAGGGAGGAACCCTCAGTGCCGGCGGATCCGCGTCCTCCGGTGCATTCGAAGGGGAAGCCAGCTATGATGTCGAGACAATCCACCTTGCCATGTCCCTCAGTGCCTACCACTTGGACAGAGAGCCTACCCAATCCCTGAGCTCTCAACGTCCAAGACACCGAGGTTCGGCTCCTCCATGGTCTTCAGTGTCTGAGACCTCAGAGTCAGAGTCTGACTCCTATCACTCTGGGAGGAGCAGAAGTCGCAGATCGAGGTCCTGTAGAGACAAGAGAGAGCCCCAGGTGTGCCCTCTGCAGTGGCAGAACCCGCCTCAGTGGCCCTTCTGGACCCCCTGGGCTTTTCACCAGGGTCAGGGAGGAACCCAGGGTCCACACTCTGCGACATCTTCCGTGGCCTCTACCACCTTCATGCCACTTTCCGCTGCGCATCTGCCCTTGGCGCTTACAGTCCTGATGCCTCTGCCTCCGGCTCCATTGTTGATTCCGGCACCGTGCTCGACTCCGACCTCAGCACCGCCCTTCACGGCATTGACACACCCGTCTCCCACGCCTGACCATTGTCGACGTCGACCTTGATGCAGGCACTGGCGGCCCCGGTGCCAATGGTCGGCACCGGGCCCCCTGCTTCCAGTGGCTCCTGTGAGCGTGCTGGTGCAGCTCCCTCCAATAGGGCTGATGGCAGCGCCGACGTGTGCTTCGATGTCCACAGCCCCGGCACCATCGATGGCACCACTACCTCCAACGCTGCCCTGAGAGTCACGTGACCCCCCGGGGGTAGATGGTAGGGAGCTTCCACTCCTGGCACACACTTCCTCCTCTTTGTCGCCGGACGAAGCATTGGTGGGGACAGCCATAGCCCCTGCGTTAGAGGACAACAGAGTGCTACAGCAGTTGCTGCGTAGGGCCGCCCAGGGTCTGGGCATCAAGGCCGAGGAGGTGGTGGAGGAGGCTGACCCCATGGTGGACATCCGAGCACCCTCAGAATTGTCACATATAGCCTTGCCACTTATAAAGACCATTGTGGACACCACTAAGACCCTGCGGCAGATGCTGGCATCCTTGCCTCCTACTGCCAAACGCAATGAGTGGCAGTATTTTGTTCCCTCCAGAGGGTTAGAGCATTGATACTCTCACCCGCTTCCTGACTCCCTGGTGGTCGATGCGGCTAACCAGCGTGAGAGACAGGGCTTCCAAGAACCCTCCCCAAAGAACAGGGATGCTAAACACCTAGACCTTGTGGGTAGAAATATGGAGCTTCAAACCACTCGACAGGTGGTTTGCAGCTCCGTATTGCTAACCAACAGGCCATTGTGAGCGGGTACTCTTACAACACCTGTGCAGCAATGACGAAGATCACTGAGCTCATCCCTTCGGATTCACGAGCGGAGTTCACAGCCTTGGTGGAGGAAAGGAAGCTAGTCTCCCAGGCTTCGCTGCAGGCTGTATTAGACGCTGCAGATGCTGCCACTAGAGTGATGGTGATGGAGATAGCTTCGAGGCGCAGTGCTTGGCTCCAAGTCTCAGGGTTACCGTACGAGGTCCAGCAAACCATTCAGGACCTCCCATTTGAGGGCGAGATTCTGTTTTCTGAAAAGACAGACAAGCATTTGCACAGCCTGAAAGACTCCTGAGCCACCCTCAAATCCTTGGGCCTGCACACCCCCGCCACGCAGCGGAGACACTTCCACCCACAACCTCCTCAAAGGTTCTAGCAGCAGAGCCGACAGGACGGTTCTTGGAGGAGGAACAGGAGTGGCAGGAGAAGGCAACACCCTTCCTCCACTCAGGGCTCTGGCCATCCCAAACCACCCTCTGGTCCTAAACCAGCCTTTTGAAGGTACGGTCGAGGACGGCGCACCAGATCACAGACTGGATCTAACCCGCCTTGCCTTTTCCTCCCGACTATCCCCTTTCTACCGTGCATGGTCCCATATCACCTCGGACCGCTGGGTGCTTCACATGGTAGAGAGGAGGTACTCCATCCAATTCTGTGCCCTCCTGCCCTTCCACCCTCTTTCCCCATCCGTCTTCAGGGACCCTTATTACGAGCAACTTCTCATTCAGGAAGTGCAATTGCTCCTATCACTAGGGTCAGTAGAGGAGGTTCTTCTTCGAGTGTTTGTGGAGCCCCTGGAGTGGTGCCTTCATGGCGCTGGATATATACCCCAGCCGACCCAGCGCCCCCTCAGTTCCTTCTTACTGCCCGTGACGGTCGTTGGAACTGTGTAGCGCGGCATAGCTGTCCTCCACTCTCCCTAGCTTTTACTTCCCGGTTTGGTTAATTGTTCTAGTTCTTAATAGTTATATAGTTAGTGTAGTTTTGATAGTTGTAGTATTAGTTTTGTAAGTGAAGTTAGCGGGCTGGAAGGGGCCCCTCCCCCTTCCTCCCTGCGTGCCGCCTGGGCTCATGCCCAAGGCTCTGGGTTTTAAGCCATGCTCAGCCTGTTCGAAGCCTATGCCAACGGGAGATCCCCACAACTCTTGTTTAAAGTACCTCGGGGAGTCTCACCAGGCCGAAAAGTGTAAGATCTGTAAGGCTTTCAGGCCTCGAACTAAAAAGGAGCAGGACTTTAGACTCCAGCAGCTCCTTATGGAGGCGGCCCTCAGCCTGGATCCTCCTTCGGCACGCCAAGTTCCGGCACCGAGTGCCTCGGTGTACAGTGCTCTGGCGGCGACTTCAAGTACTGCACCGCAGGGAGACTTGGATAGAGACCCACAGCACCGGTCCTCGCCGGCACCGCGTCCAGCACAAGCACCTCGGCGCCTCCCCAGGACAGAAGAGACCTCGCAAGCCGGAGGGGGCTGCCTCCCAACAACCGGTACCCCCTTTGACAACCTCGGATTCGCGTCCGGCACCGGAGCGACTGAGAGTACAGGCGCCGATATCGGCACCATTGACTCAGGCACCGAGGGAAGGGCCGTTGAGTCGGCATGGACTGGCTCCCCGACCCGCACCGTGGTTGAGCCCTGACTTCCATCAACGCCAGAGATGTTTGCAACGGTGAGGGACCTCATTGCCCTTACAGAAGCGGCATCAGCTCAGGCTACGGCACCGCATCTCACCCATGTAGTACAGTCTAGGGGCAAGCCAGCCCTAATACGTCCACCATCTCCGAGCGTGGACACTCGGCACCACTCCCGATCTCGGAGCAGGTCCCGGCGCCGCTCGCAGTCCCGGCGCCATTCTCTATCACAGCACCGGTCGTACTTGCGGCCCAGATCTTACTCCCAGTACCGTTCCGCCTTGTGGCACCGCTCCGGACCTCGGTATCGTTCGGGCTCCCGACGCCACTCCCGGCACCGGTCAGAGCACTGATCCCATTTGAGAAACCGCTCCTGGCATCGCTCCCACAGGCGGTCTTCACACAGGGCGAGGGCTTCTATTCCCGGTACTTCCTAATACCAAAAGCCAAAGCCAGCCTTAGGCCTATCCTGGATCTGCGTGAGCTCAACAAGTTCATGAAGAAACACATCGCAGTCGCTCAGAACCACAGGAAGTTCCTCAGGTTTGTGGTCAGTGGTTCCCACTACCAATTTACTGTTCTCCCATTTGGCCTGTCAGCAGCACCCCAAGTATTCACCAAATGCATGGCAGTCGTCGCCGCTTTTCTGTGGAGATATCAGGTACAGATATTTCTGTACCTCGACGACTGGCTGATCAAAGGCCGCTCCAGGACAGGTGGAAACTCAGGTCGCGTTTATCAAAGCCACTTTCGACAACCTGGGTCTGCTCCTAAACGAAGCAAAATCAACTCTGTCCCCCGTCCAGAGGATAGAGTTCATGGGGCAGTATTGGACTCGACCCAAGCCAGGGCATTCCTCCCACAGGCAAGGTTTCAAGCCCTCAACGACATGATCCAGAGAATCACTCAGTTTCCTACCACTACTGTGAGAAACTGCCTGAGGCTTCTTGGGCACATGGCAGCCTGTATGTATGTGGTACAGCACGCCAGACTCAGGCTTCGGCCACTACAGACATGGCTTGCACCAGTCTATCGACCAGCCCAGGACAGCTTGGACAGGATCGTGACTCTGCCTTGCCCTGTCCTTGATTTGTTCCAGTGGTGGATCGACACTCAGGAGGTGTGCTCAGGGGTCCCCTTTGCTGTCCCACAGCCATCCCTTTCATTGGTGACGGACTCATCGGATTTGGGCTGGGGAGCTCATCTGAGGGACCACAAGACCCAAGGCCTCTGGTCGCAAGCAGATCTGCGCCTCCACATCAATGTCAGAGAGCTCAGAGTGGTGCGCTTAGCGTGTCAGATATTCCGCCCTTACCTAACCGGCTAATGTGTATCAGTCATGACGGACAATATGGCTGCAATGTTCTATATCAACAAACGGGGGTGCACGCTCCTCTCCCCTGTGCCAGGAAGCCCTCATGCTATGGGACTTCTGTGTAGAACATTCAGTCAACCTCTAGGCGTCATACATCCCTGGGATTCAGAACGAGCTGGCGGACCACCTCAGCAGGTCATTCCGCAGCCACGAGTGATCCCTTCGCCCGGACATCACAAGTTCAGTCTTCCAGAGTGGGGATTTCCCCTGATCGACCTCTTCTCCACGCGAGCAGCAGGAAGTGCCAGCAGTTCTGCTCCTTCCAGAATCACAGCCCGGGCTCCACAGTGGATGCGTTCCTCCTCCATTGGGGAGGAGCTCTCCTATACGCCTTCCCACCGATACCACTCGTTCACAAGGTCCTGCTCAAGATCCACAAAGATCATGCTTGGGTCAGACTGATAGCGCCGACCTGGCCTCATCAGCATTGGTACACATCTCTCCTAGACATGGTTATGGGAGCCCCGATTACCTTGCTGCTCTTCCCATATCTTCTCACAGAGGCTCACTGACCTCTCCAACACCCAAACCTGCAGTCGCTCCATCTCACAGCGTAGAAACTTCAGGGTTGAATCCGTCGGAGCTTTCCTGTTCAGACCAGGTTAGACAGGTCCTCCTTGGCAATAGAAAACCCTCAACGAGGGCCACGTACCTTGCCAAGTGGAAGAGATTTTCTGGTCGGTGCAGCCTGACTCGCCCCCGATGCTAGCCTCAGTGTCGCATATTCTGGATTACCTTCTATATCTGAAACAGGAGGGTCTCTTGTTACCTTCTATAAGAGTGCACTTGGCTGCCATCTCAGCATTCCACCCAAGCGTACAGGGCCACTTGGTTTTTGCTAACCTCATGGTCAGCCACTTCCTAAAGGGGCTCGATAGGCTGTACCCGCATGTTCGCCAACTGGTTCCTGCCTGGGACCTCAAATTGGTCCTTTCTAGACTCATGGGGCACCACTTTGAGCCTTTAGCAACATGCTCCCTGCTCTACCTCTCCTACACGGTCGCGTTCCTGGTGGCGATATCCTTGGCCAGGAGGGTGTCTGAGCTCAGGGCCCTGACTTAAAGTCTGCCCTACACCGTGTTCTTTAAGGATAAAGTTCAGTTCAGGTCCCACCCTGCTTTCCTCCTGAAAGTTGTGTCGCATTTCCACATCAACCAGGACATTTTCCTTCCAGTTTTCTACCCTAAATCTCATTCTAACAACAGGGAGCAGAGACTCCACACTCTGGACGTCCGCAGAGCGCTTGCTTTCTACATTGAGAGAACGAAACCATTCAAGAAGTCGGTCTGGCTCTTCGTGGCAGTGGCGGACAGGATGAAAGGCCAGCTGGTTTCGGTCCAGTGCATTTCATCATGGATAATGGCCTGTATGAGCGAGTGCTACAACCTGGCAGGGGTTCCCGCGCCTTTGATCACAGTGCACTCTACCAGGGCACAGGCTTCATAGACGTTGTGCCTGGCTCAAGTTCCTGCCCAGGAAATCTGCAGAGCGGCGACATGATCTTCCATACACACCTTCGCCGCACACTATGCAATCACCTGGCAGGCCAGAGACGATGCAGCCTTCGGAAGAACAGTACTCCAATCAGTGGACAGCTCCAACCCCACCTTCTGAATTCGGCTTGAGAGTCACCTGATTGGAATATACACAAACAAGCACTCGAAGAAGAAAAAACGGTTACTCACTTCTCATAACTGTTGTTCTTCAAGATGTGTTGTTCATGTCCATTCCAATACACAACCTCCTACCCTTCTGTCGGAGTAGCCGGCAAGAAGGAACTGAAGGGGTGGCAGGTCGGCAGGGCTCTATATTAGGTGCCTTGAGGGCGCGACTCCAGGGGGTGCCCAGGCTGACCCGACAGATGCTACTAGGGGAAAAATCTTCCAGCGAACGTGCACATGCGCGCGCGCACACCTGATTGGAATGGACATGAACAACACATTTCAAAGAACAAGTTACGGAAGTGAGTAACTGTTTTTTCTCAGACATTGGGCCTGGTCCTGCAGGGTGCTGAGTGCTCTCAGTTCCCAATGAAGTAAACTGTGGTTGATGACATTCATCACCTTTCAGGATCAGGTCTCTGTGGATAACTGAAACACTGCATTGTGCTTAGTTATGCATCTTCCCAGAGTGTAGGAACAGAGCCCTCTTTTGGCTTGATAGCGTAATGCAAGATTAGTTGTTCACTGTATAAGGTTAATTTACTAGCATATACTATCGCTAACATTTTTATTCTTTCCATGTTATAGGTTTTTAAAAAAATGAAATGCAATACTGGTATGCAGCTTCTCCTGTTAATATTTTAGCAACTTAAACAACCAACCTTCATAAAAGCAATTAGCTGCTTTTACTAAATAGTAAATTACAGTAGAACCTCAGAGTTACGAACACCTTGGGAATGGAGGTTGTTTGTAACACTGAAATGTTTGTTATTCTGAACAAAACATTACGGTTATTCTTTCAAAAGTTTACAACTGAATGTTGACTTAATACTACTTTGAAACTTTACTATGCAGGAGAAAAACGCTGCTTTTAACCATCTTAATTTAAATGAAACAAGCACAGAAACAGGTTTCAGAGTAGCAGCCGTGTTAGTCTGTATCAGCAAAAAGAACAGGAGTACTTGTGGCACCTTAGAGACTAACAAATTTATTTGAGCATAAGCTTTCGTGGCTAAAACCCACTTCATCGGATGCTCAAATAAATTTGTTAGTCTCTAATGTGCCACAAGCACAGAAACAGTTTCTTTACCTTGTCAAATCTTTTTTTTAAAAACTTTCCCTTTATTTTTTTGAGTAGGTTATGTTTGACGGAGTACTGTACTGTATTTGATTTTTTGTCTCTGTTGCTGCCTGATTGTGTACTTCCGTTCCAAATGAGGTGTGTGGTTGACTGGTCAGTTTGTAACTTGGGTGTTCTTAACTCTGAGGTTCTACTGTAATGGGCTAAAGAGGCATTTAAAGCTGCAATAAACCAAGATACCGGACATTACTCACTGATAATTGTCCTTACGGTCAACTGAGCATCAAATTCAGGACACTTGGTAAACTTTATAACATTAAGAAAAAATGATTATTACCACCAAACCCAACTGTTAAAAGGTGTTACCTCATCTATTATTATAGTTAATGATGTCTTCTGCAACAGACCACAATACCCACATTGCTCTTAGAGCAATATTACTAGTGACATACTGACATTGCTAACAGTGACTTAGCAATGAGCCAGTTACTTGCTATTTTCCACTTATTAAATGAATTTAGTTTACAACTTTTGTCTGTTTGTAATTTTTATTACTCTAATTGTTCGTGATTGATAAAGCACGTATGATTGTTGTTCTTAATGCCTTGTGATTGGTCATCTAAGTCATGTGGCATTGTTTCTGCTCCCTGATTGGATGACCCAAGCTTTATACACAGTCTCTTTTTTGTTTGTGAGTCATTGGTGCATATTCATAATTGTTCAAATGTATTGTGTGAAAAATGAAAAGACCTTTTCAAAATCACATTGGAAGTGCTTTCATGGGTATTGCTTTTCTGTATGTTCATTTGCACTACTTTTCACAGTGCTTATGTTTTATAGGTCATATTTACTTCTGTGCATTGGTCAGCACAAGGCCTATGCACTACTCAAGTCCCATTTATGTCCACTTAGAACTCTAGAGAGGGAGGATGGTCTAGTAGTGGTTAGCCTCGGACTTGGAGACCCTGGTTCAATTCCCTGCTCTGCCACAGATGTCCTGTGTGACCTTTGGCAAGTCACTTAGATCTGTGCCTCAGGCCAGTTCTACACTGCAGACCTATGTCAATATAACTACATTGCTCAGGGGTGTGACATAACTACTGCCTCTCAGAGAGGTGGATGGGAGAGCTCTCTCCCATTGGTGAAGGAGCATCTTCACTTAAGTGCTGATCCTGCATTTTAAGTGTAGACCTGCCCTCTGTTTCCCATCTGTAAAGTGGGGATAATAGTACTTCCCTGCCATGCAAGAGTGTGAGGATAAATACATTAAAATGTTTTGAAGTACTCAGATACTATGGTGATGGGGATCATATAAGTATCTTAGATAGATAGGCCCAGTATCTGGGAATCAGATAAGATTACTTTTCTGTATTTATGAGCAGTTTTTCACAGTCAAGCTGGAAATGCATCTTAAGTGGGGTCCTGCAGGGATCAGTCTGGGGTCTGATTCTGTTCAATATCTTCATAAATGATTTAGATAATGGGCATAGAGCATACACTTATAAAATATGCGGATGATACCAAGCTGGGATGGGTTGCAAATGCTTTACAGGATAGAATAAACATTCAAAATGATCTGGACAAACTGGAGAAATATCCTGAAGTAAATAGGCTGAAATTCAATAAGGACAAATGCATTTAGGAAGGAACAATCAATTGCACATGTACAAAATGGGAAAGAATTGTCTAGGAAAGAGTACCATGGAAAGAGATCTGGGAGTTGTAGTGGATCGCAAGCTAAATATGAGTCAACAGTGTCACTGTTGCAAAAAAAGCAAACATCCTTCTGGGATGTATTAGCCGGAGTGTTGTAAGCAAGACATGAGAATTAGTTATTCCACGCTACTCTGTGCTGATAAGGCCTCACCTGGAGTATTGTGTCCAGTTCTGGGCACCACATTTCAGGAAGGAGCTGGACAAATTGGAGAAAGTCCAGAGGAGAGCAACAAAAATGATTAAAGGTCTAGAAAACATGACCTATGTGGAAAGATTGAAAAAATTGTTTAGTCTGGAGAAGAGAAGACTGAGAGGGGACACGATAACAGTTTTCAAGTACATAAAAGGTTGTTACAAGGAGGAAGGAGAAAAATTGTTCTTGTTAACTTCTGAGGATAGGACAAGAAGCAATGGGCTTAAATTGCACCAAGGAAGGCTTAGGTTTGACATTAGGAAAAACTTCCTGTCTGGGTAATTAAGCACTGGAACAAATTGCCTACAGAGGTTGTGGAATCTACGCCATTGGAAGTTTTTAAGAATAGGTTAGACAATCACCTGTCAGGAATGGTCTAGTTATTACACAGTCCTTCCTTGAGTGAAGGAGACTGGATTAGATGACCTCTTGAGGTCCCTTGCAGTCCTACACTTCTATGATTAATATCTTTAGTCTTGCCAAACTACCTCTGAAGAGAGGGTGAGGTAAGCTAATAAAACAGTTTTTGGCTTAGGTGGGATTTAAATGGTGCTTAGGGCTTGTGGGGGCCTGTTGCACAGGGTTTAATTTCACCTATAGTGATTTACATCCTCACAAGCTTTTATATATTTAGTCCAGTGCCTGAAAGCACTTTGATTCTGAAAAGTGTTATCTAAGTGCTAATGACTGTTATTGCTACAAAATGACCTTTACATTATTTTCTTGCTTCACAGGTAGACACGAAACAGCTGGTGCAAAGCTCTTGAAATCTTATCAGAAACTGAGGTAAGACTTGTAGAAGGACAAATTGTCCTAGGGCACTGAGACTACAATACAATGAACCTATTTTATAATACAAAACAGCTTGCTGCTTAAGTTTTCTGATTACCAAGATGGCAAATCTCAAGATTTAAAAAAGTTTGGAATGCAATTAGTAGTACTATAGAAAGATTGTCCTCTTTTTGGCTTTGTGCATTCTATAGAAAGAGGTTGGAGTACAGTAGAAAGAATCCTACTTTTAGCTGGACAGTTTCCTTGCTTTAATTTATTGGAAATTCAGGGAAGCATACAGTATTTTGCTGTGATCTTTTTCTCCAGTGCTTTTCACATTTACAGGCTCTGTTTAAAAGATATGGGTTGAAAATCATTGCAGGAAAAATAGTAGTGGTACAAACATGCAGTAAACTGACTGGAGATTTTGCCTATTGTTATTTTTAAAGTAAATATAAGACAGAAAGGTCCCTGTTTGTCAAGGTGCACCTAAGTGTATGCAGTGTATATTCTGTTAAAGGAATCTTGTTCCTTTAAACGTGAGTAAATAAGAATAGATACAAATCATAGGCCAAACTGAGGCTTTCTGGTGGGTCATAGGTGCATCACCAGAGAACCTGTGAATGGTCAGATACAATGGTGAGGATGACCATATAAGTACCTAGATAGAACAGAGTAGAAGCACAGGGGAAGTGCATTGTCTGCTTGGGGGTTTTGATTGTGTTAGGAGTACAGGATCAAGGGGCAGATCACTGCTCCTGGTCTGGCCCCTTTATGCTGCATGAAGGTGCTGGAGTGGAATACAAGTGCTCTAAAAGCCCCAATTCCAGCCAGGGTGGATCCCTCCAGCACAGGAACCATGGAAGATGGCCATAAGGCTGATTTCTGAGGATCCTCTCACAACCTGTGGCAGGAAGATGCATGCACGCTGGAGTCAGTGGGGGGGGGGGTGTCAGGGGGAGGCGGGGATACAGTATGCACTGGTGACCATAGAGCAGTCCAAGGAGGCTGCAGTGACTTAAATAGGCCCTAAGGTCTGTCTAAATTATACTGGCTGGAGCAGCTGAGGATCTGGAGGGTGCAAAGCCATTTTAGCCCCCACTCCTGTGGCTTCAAGTTCTTTGCTGAGCCTGTAAGAAGCGTAGCACAGACTCGCCCAAGATCTTTAGGTTGCAGGAGAGAGGTGGCTCCTTTGACGAAAGAGAAGAAACAAAGAAAGAGGTTGGAAAAGCTGTAAATATTAGAGTCTTGTGAAAAATATGTTAATGGTTTCTTTTCTCCTAACTTCCTAGTAAAATTTCTGTGGTTCCTCCTACTCCCCCACCTTTCACTGAAACCACCGGGAGAAACACCGCAATGGTAATGTTTATATGTGCAGATATCTAAGAGCTCTTTCAGTGGAAATGGCCGGCCGCAGAAGTGTAGCAAATAGCAACAACTCGTAATATTGTTTAGGAATTTGTTGCAATATAAATGATGCTTTTATTTCCTTTGTCTCGTTCCTTTTTCTGAGGCGTTGGTCTCTTAGGGACATATTAGATTAGTCACCAACTTTTTAGTTCACATTATGTAGCCATTTGTAATGAAAACTTTGCATGTGTTGTTTGTATAAATGAGCGAAGAGCAGAATGATTTTGATGTTTGCAATTTCATCACAGTTTCTAGCAGGTGGATTATTAGGACCAGATCCAAAATCCATTGAAATCAATTGGAAGACTACCATTGACTTCATAGGGCTCTGGATTAGGCCCTGGTGCCCTAATTCAGCAGCCCTTCCCTGCTCAGGAAAGCACTTAAGCACATGTTTAATTTTATACACATGCTTAAATCCCATTGATTTTGATGAAAAATTTTGACTAGCTCTACTTCCAATCCTTGTGAGGATCCTCTGAATCCGCACTGCCAGAAGCATTACAGCAGCTCTAAGATTAATAAGACTCTTTCTTACCTTAATTTAAATGCAAACAATATTATAAAAAATTAATCAGCTATGTCATTTGCTTAGATTTATGAAAGCAATATGGAAATTGCCTGCAGAGTTTTCTGCTGGTAGATGCAAAAGAACTCAGTTGAAAGAGCCACCCCCTTCCCCAGCCAAATACTTTCGTGCTAATATTTACATGTAGTGCAAAAATATGTGCTTATAAATGCTACAGAAATGATAGTTCTGTGCAATCTTACACACATGCTATTTTTTGCAATTTCTAAACGCGTGTGACATGGGAAGCTTTGAAAACACAGTTCTTTATTTTATCTCTTAATTTTTTTTTCTTTCAATTGCAGGAAATCAGCCAATCTAAAAATTTTAATAAGTCTGTGGAAAACTTGTTTCTGTCTCTTGCCACAAATATGAAAAGTAAGTGTCCTTCAGTGCTTTGCCATTTAAATTTGAGCCACGAGTGGTTACAAGTGAAGGGTCTGTTAGTGACTGCTGCTAGGACCAACAAATAGTTACAAGGCATGTCTAATTTTCCATCAGAATTCCCTCTAATGTTTTAACAAGCTGAGCAACTGATGATTCCAGCTGAGCACTCTCTCTTTTCTTGCTAAGTAGCAAAAAGACTATTTATGAAGGTGTTTTTTTTTTTAAACAAATGTAACAGTTCAGATATGTGCCGATAAAACCTGAAAATACTGCAGCAAACTCAACTATTGTGGCATGGAATATGCCAACTTTCTATTGTGGTAACCGCGATATTATCCATCTTCCCCTCCCCAAGTGAACTTGTCACAGATTGCCCTTCTTTGATCACTCTCAGAAGGAAGGATTTAGTATTGTCTTTCTCTTTCCTTTCAGTTTTTTTTTTAAAAACCTCTCCCTTCTCCCTCTCCCTCATTCTAGCTTCCTGTCAGTGTATGTGTTTTTAAAAGTCATCGTCTCCCGTCAGTTCATCTTTAATCCTGATATTCTTTGTCCTCCTCATTTTCCTCTTTCACTTATTGCTGTTCTGTTCTTCAGTAACTTTAGAGGGCAAGTTTAGGCTTTGGATACATATTTGGAACAACCTGCACCTACTGGAGGGCAGAATTTGGCCCTATGTGCATAGCAAAAGGGAGCAGTAGCCAGAAGAGAACAAGCTCTGACCCTTATGAAGACCAGAGACCCCACAATTAGCATATATTTTTTACTAATCTGCTGCCTGCTGCAGAGACTGGGGGCAGTTGTAAATTTTGTTCCTCATGGCTAGAGTAATATCCTTATCCCAAAGATTATAAAATGAGACTAGACCTGAGTAACTTGGCACTAGTCTCTTGCCTCCTCTCTGTTGTCTTTCCTCTTAATCACTCCTTTCTAATGAGGAGTCCTCAAGACTAACAAGGCTACCACTCTGAATCCCTTCTAATGAGACTCCTCCCTAGCCAGTCCCCTCTCCTTGTTCTCACCAAATGTAATCCAGTTTGCCCATGTGACCCAAGAACACTGAGAAGCGTAACAGCCTGTATATATATAGACACTATGATTGTTAGTGTGGATTGAACCTGGAATATACAACACCAAAAGCACAAGCTGCTACCATTTGAACTAGGGCAAGAATCTCTTTAGCTGTAAGAAAGTATGGTAGGCTGTTATTGTCTGTGAAGTCAGCTACCAAAGAAAGACATGGTCACTCACCTTAAGCCAGTATGTAACCCAAATACTATGTGAGGAAGTGTGGCTTTTCCTTGCTGATCAGGGCAGAGCGTGGAGGAAGGGAGGCCAGCCAGGGAAGAAAGGGGTGTTTCCTAGAAGGAAGGGTTGGCTAGCTGGGAGTCACTGTAGCTAAGAGCTCTAACTCACCACTGCCCCCTGTTGGACCAGGAAGCCACCTCTTCTTGACACTATGCTCCTTAGGAGTTTCCTTCAAGCCCAATGATTATTAATTAATAATGAGATATCCATCTCCTAGAACTGGAAGGGACCTTGAAAGGTCATCGAGTCCAGCCCCCTGCCTTCATGTGGGCCAAAATTTTGAGTCATGAGTGCCTAAAGTTAGGTTCCTACATCCATATTTTGGCATCTAAATAAAAGTGGGCTCATTTGCAGCAGTACTGAGCATACACAGCTCCTGTATTTTGCAAGAAGTAAAAATGAAGAGCCTGGCTATGCCCTCAGACACTGCCATTTAAGCCAATGGAACTCATGTGTGCATATCTGAAACCAAAGGATTTGAGTGTAGGGTACAAAGCCTTAGTTTCTATAAAGCCTTTCCCTTTTAGGGTGCTAGTTCCAGTTGATTCTCTTTGGCAAAGAGAGAAAGTTGTTATAACCTTTTAGTTGTTGAATAGCGTATGTGAAATGAGTTGCTGTCTTGGTCTAGTTCACAGCACAATCCGCAACTGGCAATAATTGGCACCCTTATTGATTGTCTCAGCAGAGACACCAAAGAAAGAATGGATGTGAAAATTGAACTAACTTGACTTTAGAAATCCCTCCAACAATCCCATTGTTAGAGCACTGTGGGGCAAGCCTGTGCTGGTGTTGAATCTTTTATAAACCTATTCGGCCCATTAGGTCTGTCACTCCAGCCCCTTTTATGAGTGCTGAATTCGCTATATATTAAAAAAAAATCCAGTCGCATTTACTGTAGGAGACGACTGGACTGAGCCTCTTTATGAATGTGTCACCTGGCACGTTCACTGCCTACACAAAGCTCAATAAATGTAGGAGGATCAATTGCTCTTAAAAGCAAAACCTATGTCACAATGGCTTTAGACGTCACACACCCCAGAGTCCCATTGTTCTTCAGTATCTTAACAGGCTTTGTGAGTTTCCCATTGCAGCAGCCAGTGTTATACACTACAGGAGAAAGATTTATTTCCCCAGTATATATTAAACATGCGATGGCTGTTGTTCTTTTTGCACCACTAGTACTGCAATATTAACTCTTCAAAAGGAGCTATGTAAGATAGTGTTTACAACACACAGTGTGTCTGTTGCTGGGACTGCCCGTCGTTAATCTTAAGAATCATGAATATGTCCTCTCCTTCCTTCCCCTGAAATAAAGAGAAGCCCTCATGACTGCACCCAAGGTGAAAGAAGCAAAGAAGTGTTGCACTAAAGCTCTAAGTGCACTGGCAGGTTTATTTGGCTAATTGTGTACAGCCCATAGGGACTGATGCATTATCATATTTTGCTGCATTACCTATACTGCAATCTGAATTGCTTGGGAAAAGGACCTTTAATGCACCAAGGCCCTAATTTAGCCAGGAATTTAAGCACATGCATAAGTTTAAGCAAGTGAACAATCCTATTGAAGTCAGTGGGAGTATTCATCCTTAAAATCATGCATGTGGCCTGAATATAAAAAGTTTCCACTTTCTTCCATATTTTGTATCCATTTTAATTGACTCCCCATTTTCCTAATTTCCACTGTAGCACTCCCATAAATGATCATAATGGTATTGCATTTGTGAATTTAGGTAGGCAGAATGCAGTTACACAAAATGGGACAGGTATTTGCTTTCCCATCTGTTTCTTTTTCTCGGGAGATCAATAGTAGATCTGTAATCTAAAAGATCTGAAAGGCATAGGATTAGCTTCATAAATCTCAAGACTTGCTGACAATGTTCATTATAAATGTGTCCTTCTCTCCTTGTATTCATTTTAGAAATCTCAAAGTCCCAGAATGATATGAGGTCTGACAAAAGTCTCCTAACTACAGATTATGGGCAGGACGTGGAACAGAGGAAGGAAAGGAGGAGTCAGTCTGACACTGCCATCGATATTGCACACAGGGTATGCAATTCATTATACTTAGTCATTATAGTTTTAAGGGCTGTTTTGTGATTGGAATATGATTAGAAGACTGATGATTGTCGTCATACAGTACTGGCTCTATTAGAGCAGTGGAAGCTAGTTAAGGTTACTTTCAGATGGCCACTGGATCGCCTCCTTTTGTAACTCTTTCAATAATTCTTCTTTTTGGCTGAAATTCTCCAGCCTTAGTCTCAGCTCAAAGCTAAGGGCTGGTTTGCATGGAGCCACCTTGCTCCAACAGGGAACACCAGGAGTGCACATGGCTCACAAGCTCTCCTGGGGCTGCTTGGTGCACACTTTACACCAGCCAATAGGCTGCTCCGATTGCTCTCCCAGTCCATCTGCTAGCCCTCCTTCAGCCCCTACTGATAAAGAGGAGACTGAGCTATAGCTCTTCCACACCGTTCTTGGGACATTTTGGGCAATTTGCTGAGGAGAGAAGGTGTTGGCCATTGTGTGAACTGTTTGGGGAAGGTTTCCTGCAGCTCCTCCCTTTGCCCCTTCCCTTGCACCTCCACAAGGGCCAATCACTACCCCTCAGTATTTTTGAAATGTTCGAGCAAAATCCATTCTCCTGTTTTTAAGTCGTGAGAAAGTGAAACAATTCAGTTTATCTTCTGTAAAAAGATGGTTAAGGGTTTGTTTTGTACACATCTAGCTCCCAAATGGCTGAGCTTTATAAGCTGAAACTTTCTAGGTAGCTGGGCCACACTGAGTTGCCGCAGCTATTTGAATAGCGTAGACTTCACATGCTGTGTTGTTACGTGAGGTGTTTACAAAACTGCTCCTGCTTTAGGGCATGTACTTCTCAGAGCAGGGGGCAGAAAGGGACATTTCCCCCCATGTACAACATTCTACATCGTGGTGGCTTTTCATGTTCCACTAAAACATCGGGAATTGGCTGGTGTCAGAGTCAGAATGCCAGACTTAATGTACAAGTGATCTGACCTGGTACAGCAAATCCTATGTAGTTTAGAAAATGAAGCAAATTATCTGTGGTGTTTATTTTTATAGGATGTATTGAAACTATATTATAAATATTATGGAGAATATAGCTAGGTTAATCACCTCAGTGCTTCCTTTTAGTTCTATGCCAGTTGTGTGTGACCAACCATATCCCCAGTGTTTCCTCGTCGATCTGGTTTCACTGGAAAATCATTGCTGTGTTTCACTGCACTGAGAAGCAATAAGGAAGGAGTTAGTATACTGACATTCTCTACACACCCTAACCGTGCTTTCATTGCACATTAAACACACATCCTATTGTGTTTTATGGATGAATGAGATCTCTATAGTTTGAAATCTCCCTGTGATATGTTTGCCAAACAATATGTCTGGATTTTGTAATTGTCTATAAATGCTAAAGGTTTTAGGGTGCTAAAGTATGTCAGCACTTTATATTAAGGATATAGAAAGGTAACATTTTTCTTGATTGAGTTGTCAGAGCTCTGTTCCTGGAGAACAGGAATTTCTAATGCCCCTCTAACTGAAAAACCCAAGCCTCTGCTGAAGTTTTGGCTGATTTGGGTGAAGTTTTGGTTGATCTTCTATTTTGGATATTGCAATCTAGGTTTTCTAATTCTGGTTGAAGTTTTTACTCACACCTTTTTCCCCACCCCTATTTTATGGCTCTTAGCATTCATGCTGTGATCCCTAAGTTTACTTTTAATCTCTGTGAGCTGTTGTGCCTCCCTCTTACTTTTTCCTAGCATTATCTCTAGTTCTGATCTTTGTCTTCCTTTTGATAGGGCTAGTGGCAGTGTCCATCAGTTCTTACACTTCACTGTGTAGCCTGTTTGTTATCTTTATCAAATGCCTCATCTGCTATTCCCTCTGTGGTTTCCTAGTTTCTTTTTATCTTTGTAAACCAGGTTACCACCTTTCTTCCGTCCCCCCCCCCATCACACTGTTTGTGTTCTCTCTGCCAGAACTCTTAAAGCGATCTTAATCCACAGTTCTACGCTGAAGAGTGCCTGTCAAAATGGCACCTTCTTACTCAACAGGTCTGATCCCTATGTATAATCAGACATGCCTCCTTGATTTGATGACATAAAGCAGTACAAATTTATTTTTACTCTTGTTAGTTTGTTCCAGTATCTTTCCAGGCATCAAAGTTAGGCTGGCTGATGAAGACTAAAGCACTGAAGATAGGCACTAACACCTCAGCCTTCTTGTTGTCATCAGTTATTAGCTCTCCTTCCTCACTAAGTAGAGAACCTACACTGGCCTTCATCTTTCTCTTGCTCATAATCTATTTAAAGAACTTCTTCTTATTGCCTTTTATGTCCCTTGCTAGGTGTAACTCACTTTGTGCCTCAGCATTTCTGATTTTGTCCCTATATATATGTGCTATTCTAACCTTAGCACTGGTATTAACATTGCCCTATCCATCATCTTTATGATCGTTTTGTATTTAGCACAGTAGAGAAGTATAATGGCTTGGATGGTGTGTAACCTGTTGTTCAGAATGAGGTCTGTTTTTAAATTAATCTCACCATTTCATCTTCATCAATGGCCATTTTTGTAATTATTTCTACTAGTAGTACAGGAAATCCCTGTGATTATTAAGGGCATGTTATCCCCTCCCTGTTATGCAAATAATTCTCACTAATGTTGTTGGTTCATTCAGGCAGGAATATTCTCACTAGTCCTTTGGTAGTAAACTCCACCAGAGTGTTTCTTCAAACAAATATTTATTCCAAAGTGATCTTTTCCTTCTTTCCTACTGCTATTTTCCCCCCCATGCCCTTGAAGAAATGTGTTTCACAGACTGTATTTTCTTGGAAGAACAGAGGCTGATGGATGGGAGATCCTGAGGAATCCTACCTCATCTCTTCATTTTGCCCACACAGTCAGAATTTTCATGGGGGAGTGGAATTTAAAGATGTGCTGCTTGGAACTCCCTCATTCTGGACTATAGTAAAGTTACGGTTAAACAAACATTGAATGTTCAGCCTTTCTCTGGAGTCACGGCTAAAGTAAGACTTGTCAGTCCATCCTTGTACTGACTCCTTCAAGTTACGTTCATTCGGAGCTTTCTTTACATAGATGGAGACAGGCATATGCCATGTATGCTGCAACATACAATTTGTAATTTCCTGGAGAAAGGTCTTTTGGCAAACTGCCAGGATTTTGGGGGTTGGGGTGAAGTTGTCCTAATGAGGCGTTTTATTAATACACTGCTACGGTAATTACCTTTAATTGTAGCTACCATATTAGCAATCATCATATGGTGGATAATGGCATGTTCACCACACAAGATTATGGGTATACTATGGATAGGATGGAGCAGCAATGGATCAAACAGTGTGTGTACAAATTATAATTTAGTTATAGACCTGTTCCTTGGTCAAACAGTCTCCCAAAGCAGCCACACCCATATGCAAATTGTAGGTATGGACCACATATTTATGTGGCAGAACACAGGGGGGAGGAGGGTGGGAACCACCGGGCACTTGGCTTAACAAACAAATGAATGGAAGTTCAGTGCTACATCTCTTACAGATAAAAAATATACCAAGCCTTCAGCAACTCATCAATGGGACACGGGACGACAATGAAATCTTTACCAAAAGGTATTGCAAGCAGGCAGAAGACATTCCAACCAGTCCCATGAGTGACACTGTATTCTGCGGTGGCAAAAAACATGTAAGTGTCAACGTGAGATGAAGCAGAATAGAACAGTGGTGTAAAATGGACTGAAGTGTAGTAGTTAAAAGCTTGTTCAGTATATCGTGTGTTATGGATTATTCTCAGAAATAAGAAGAGAATTCTACTTTATTTCAGATCAAGGAAAGACTGTCTGTCCTTGGCATGGTCCTTATAGCAATGGTATAAGTTTACTGCAGCATAAATACAGCTGAATGAATGGCAGTTAGCTGAAACCTCAGGTTAACTGAAGTTTAGTTAATGTCCTCTGAGGTGTGCAAACTCAGCTGCCTCATTCTCTTCACTGAGGACAGTTTATAGAAAAGGACAAAAACATTAAAGTGCAAAGGCGATCATAGTCACTAGGGATGGAAAAGCCTTTCTAAATCATTGACATTTTCTACAAAATATAGTCCCCTGACTGATGACATATCAGATACTGCACTTGATCTTAGGCAGAAGGGAAAGAAGAAAAGCAATCAGAAGTGAATGCAACAAGGGTTTTGAAGTCTATTTGATTAGCTGTTATGTTAACTGTATGTCACTGAGGGTAATGCTTTCAGTATGTTATAAATGACTTGACAGGAAGTGTCAGGACACAGTGGGAATCATAGCTGCAGTGTCTAGGCATTTCAGAGCTGGAGTTAAGAAGGAAGGAAACTAAAATGGCGCTTAGGGGCCAAACATAATTGAACCAGCCTCCTGCTTTTTAGTGACAGAACAATGAGATAATTTTACACATGCTTTGCAGAGGTGTGAATAACTACACAAAATGCATGGCAGTGGAC
Organism: Chrysemys picta bellii; assembly: GCF_011386835.1. NCBI lineage: Eukaryota > Metazoa > Chordata > Testudines > Emydidae > Chrysemys > Chrysemys picta. The sequence continues at coordinate 119,889,638 of NC_088793.1, forward strand.
AGTCAGGCCCTCGCTGTTTGCCAACAGTTCACCACACAGTTGTATCTGAGTTGCCATACATTTCCTTTTAGCATAGGTCATAACTGTGATGCAGTTGGCAAAGTTGACTTTTGAATGACAGTCACTACTGCTCTCTGTAGAGATCTGCCTGTATTCCTCCTTTTCCTTTTCAAACATGATTATTTTCTTTGAGGGATGGGACAAGGTGCCGGAAAAAACAAATACAAACGCCATTGATATAAGGGATTTACCTAACTTGTATTTCTGACAAAATATAAATGAACATAACCCTAATAATTGCTTATAATTATACACCTCTACCTCAATATAACGTGACCCGATATAACACGAATTCTGATATAACGCGGTAAAGCAGTGCTCCGGGGGGGGGGAGGGGGGCTGCGCACTCCAGCGGATCAAAGCAAGTTCGATATAACGCAGTTTCACCTATAACACGGTAAGATTTTTTGGCTCCCAAGGACAGCGTTCTATCAAGTTAGAGGTGTATATTCCTTCATACATGAATAGATATTTTACCTGTTGGATAAATACCCCAGCAATGATAAAACAACCATAGACCGGGGACAAAGCCTTCAGAATGGAAGAATGGACTTGGGGTCTCTCATGTTAGAAACCCTTGTGTTCATGAGTCAGAGCTCTGTATCTGAGATATAGGGCTAGTTTGTGCCTGTAAGGCACAGCTCTGTGTTGGGGGGTAGTATGGAGATGTACTTGCCCCACTGCTCTGGAGAAGCTCGGAGGGGGGTTGTGCATCCTAGCATCTTTCCCACCTTGCATCTGGGTCAAGCCCATTACAACCTAGCATGCAGTGGATTGGAGGGCAGTTGCAAGATGCATTCTGGGACTCCACTGGCTGTACTATGGACAGCCCAGTCTAAACAGTGGAATATCGCCTGCTGCCTTGTCAAAGGGGAGGCCCAGCTTTATCAAGCACCTTCTTTATGGGGGAGCTCTGTGATGCTGATCATCGATTCATCAAAATCTATCCTTTAACCTAAGAGATGGTGTCGCTCCAACTCCTGCCAGCTAGGCTTGAGTATAGGAGGTCATTGTTAATTTATTATGAGGGAGGACCAAATGGAAGGGGTATTTCCTTGTTAAATGTTTCCAATGCCTGCTTTTGTCCGAGGATCTGACCCTGCTAAAGCCACTGTACAGCCTGCTGAAAACAAGGAACACATAATGCTATCCAACCTGAGGAGCACTGCTTGGAATAAGCATACAGCTCCTCTGAATAAATAAGAGGTTCAATGAACTAAACAGTAGGGCAGCTTTGCAAAACTGTCATTAAAATCTATCAGCTGAGGCACAAAATCTATTTGCCTTCCTTTCCTATGATGAGTGATAGTGAAAAATGAACGAGTTTTTTACTTAGCTGTCAAATAATTTACTTCCTTGTGGTGAGGGGGTGAGTAGAAAACTGCAACAGAGATTAACTGCTGCTCTGACCTATATCCTGTGAGGTCAGCTGGATTACATGAGCTGTACGTCTGTTCAAAATGGAACCCTAGCTCCTGTCAGGACTTCTCTTTCCACTCTCAGGCCGAAAAAGCAACGTGTGTTACTTGGAACTTATAAGGTAGAGCAGGTGACTTCTTTGACTTCAGTCAAAGACATTGTTGTGAATTTTGAAATGGTTGCTTGGCAAGCTGCACAAATTAAAAATTACAACTGCAGAGCAGAGAGATACAATCTATTCTAAACATTAGCCTGAGTTGTTAGCTGCTCAGGCATGCAAAGTAAGAACTCCTTGGTTAACCAAGCTGGGGTGGGGGTGTAGAATGGGATGGGACTATTTTTTCAAAGGGAGGGATGTCAAATACTGATGACATGAAGGTGTTAGTGTCAGAAGAGATTGCTGTAATAACAAGATCTTAAGGACACACTTGCTGGTAACAGTACTTAAAAGGAAACCCTGAAGCACTCACATTAAAGCCTATCATTAAAAAAGAATGGAGAGGAGAGACCAAAACTGTCTTGAATAAATACATAGTTCAATACCTTGAGAGCTAGATTACCCCCTGCAGTTATGGGGCTGCACTGGGGCACAATAGGGAGTAAAGCTGCCTCCTTCACCCCACCTTCAGGGCCTGTGTAAGAGCTGGCCACAAGTGCTGTCTGGGCGCTTGGGGGAGCACAGAGGCTGCACCCCAAAACCTCCCCCCCAAGGAGGGTAAAGAGTGGGCAAGGAGGAGCGGAGCCATGGGTACCCAGTGCTGGTTGGCTATGCAGGAAAAGTATGCTATTCCCTTTAAATATGCCACTGGGGAGCCCTAGGGAATGTTTAATAAGTGACCCTCTTTGTTTCCTACAACACTTCCTCGGACTCTTTCTAGGGCTGTGTACTTCAGCACTGCCTGTTACTCTGGGCTGCATACGACAAACACGGCCTAGTTCAGTGATTCTCAAACTTTTGTACTGGTGACCCCTTTCACATAGCAAGCCTCTGAGTGCGACCCCCCCCCTTATAAATTAAAAACACTTTTAAATATATTTAACACCATTATAAATGCTGGAGGCAAAGCGGGGTTTGGGGTGGAGGCTGACAGCTCGCGACCCCCCACATAATAACCTCACGACTCCCAGTTTGAGAACCCCTGGTCTAGCTGTACATTTTTAGATGTTTGGGACTTTGGCCATTGACATCAGTGAGTGCTGGTCAGTCCAGTATCCATATTGTTCCTATCACATGCTTTTTAATAAATCCTCTTTTTGGTCACATACTAATTTTTGGGGGAGTCAACTTCCAGATAGAGATATGGTCTCATACAGTGAGTGCCTATAGGATAGTTATGCTCAGTCATGTATGGAGGACAGAGAAAGACACTGCCCTTACCTCATGGAGCTTACTATATAAAGATGGTTAATTCTGTATAGAAAAATGAACAACTTGTAGAATTTCAACAGTAGTTATTATTTAAGGCCTAGTATGGATAGTGAAGAAATAGCTTTATGCACGTATTGTGTCGGTTCTGAGTTGTTTGCTATGACTTTAGCAGTCAGTTTGGTGCAAAGATATTAAGATTGAGGGAGAAAAACTATTTTATCTTATTGGATTTGAACTCACTTTTTTTAATCCTGGTCTTTTCTTAGGGCAGTTTATATAGCATTAACAGCACTTGCACCGAGGCTGGCAATTTTGACATGGTTAATGTCACAGGAGAAATAGAGTTTGCCATCAGATATGTCTTTAAAGCCTGCACTTTAGAAGTCTGCATCAAGGCCTGCAAGAACCTGGCTTACGGAGAAGAGAAGAAGAAAAAGTGTAACCCGTAAGTGTTTTGGTGTCAAAAGAAAAAGCCAAAAATAAGGTGTTTAGTTTTTCAAGATACACACGTGTGTGTGTGTCCGACTTGCCACTGTGTACTATACACATATCAATTTATACAGAGGCCCAGATGTCAAACCATTAGCACTTGAGTTGTGCCTGCAAAAAATGCCTGTACAAGGTTCCAGCATGAGATAGAAAGTTGGGAGATCTATGTTCTATTCCCGACTGACTCACTGCATGACACTGGGCAAGTTATTTAACACGTCTGTGTTTGTTGTCTTCAGCTATAAAATGAGAATACAAATCTCTGCTTTTGTAAAATGCTAGGACAGCTAATGATAAAATATAATATAAATATTACCTGTGCAAAAAGTACCCATTTCTGTGTATGAAAGATGCCTGTGTGCTTTTTGTTTGCAATGTAGGTGCTAATGTTGGAACATTTAACCCAGTGTCTCCTTTCTGGTTATTGTTTTATGAATGATTCTCTCTGTCTTTCCGTGGCAGAAGTCATTCATGGAAATTCATCAGGCAGAATGTCCAGTTGTATGGTTAGTGCTTGACCCTACTGTAATACATTGTTTGAGTGCATTTGGATCAGCTGGGCCAACACTAAGCGTGCTGGAATTCCAGAGTTATGCTTAGATTCTACCAGGAAGAATTTGGCATTGAGTCTTTTGCAGAGGAGGATCATAAAACTGAACCCTAATAAAAGGATCTTTGTTGGGATGCCAGCTAATACAGTTAGGGAATATTTAACAAGTGACTGAATAATCCTTGAGTTTCCTGGTGGCGTAGCCAGCATACAGATCACCAAAAATCTGAGAGTGTGGTGTGGGAAGTTCCATGTAGTAGTGAACATTACATTCTGTATTTGGTGTAGAGAGTGCTGTCTCTCAGCCAGTAGGAAAAAGTACAGGCATTGTTTACAGTTAGAACACTTGACACAGAAGTTGGCTGGGGTAGGTGTTGTTTCCAACACTTATGCTAGCAAACTGTCAAAACTGTCAGCTTGTTGGCTGGTTTGAGCTATGGCTGGTTGGTTTGCATGACTCCCTGTTGCTGAAAAGGCTTTTAAAATACACACAGTACAAAGGGGCTTGAGAAGCAGTGCATTGCTGCTGAAAGCTACAACTGATCTTCAGTTTCCCCAGAATTTAACCCAGACTGGTTTAACAGTTATATACTATTATAAATTAAATATAAAATACTACATTTTTAAAGAATGTTCTGGTAGAATTTGTCTCCTTCACCACAGGCCCTACAGGCAGATAATGGGCACCATAATGCCATCCATCACCTTTGGCTCTGGATTCATACTCCATGGTGTAGACCATTGTCTGTCCATAGAATTCTCATTCAGAGAGAGTATTGCTTAACATGAGTTATTTACGTGACAGAGGCCCTATCAAATTCAGGGTTCATTTTGGTCAATTTTACTGTTATAGGATTTTTAAATTGTCAATTTCTAGAGTTTCAGATATTTACATCTGAAATTTCATGATGTTATAACCATGGCGGTCCCGACCCAAAAGAGGGTTGTGGTGATGGTCGCAAGGCTATTGTAGGGGGGTCGTGGAATTGCCATCCTTACTTCTGCATTGCTTCTGATGGAGGCGCTGCCTTCAGAGTTGGGCAGCCGGAGAGCAGTGGGCAGTGCAGACATAAGGGTCGCATGGTACGGGAGGTGATAATCATTTTTTTGGGTGCGGGCAGAGCCGGCCTTATGGGTGGATGACCGACCAGGGTCCTGTGGTCAGGGTGGCGCTGTCATCCCCCCACCCCATAGCCACCCCAAGGCCCCTTTAGCAGAGACCAACGATTGAGAGGTCGTGGAAACTGACCTGCCCTCTAACTCTTAGAGATGATCAGGATAGGATTGAAACACATCAACTGGACAGTATGTGAGGAATGCTGCACTGTATCTGTCCATTCTGTTGATAAATAGAGGTTGTCAGGCACCATTAACCAGCACTGAATATACCCTGGAAAAATTCAGAATGTGCCAAGGATTAGACAGTGGGGAACATGCTGCTTTATTTCCTTCCCTTTCTTTCTCGGTTTGAACTGTCCTAAATTTTGCTCTCTCCCCCCCAACCCTCTCTCTAATTGCAAGGTATGCAAAGACTTATTTGCTTCCTGATAAATCTTCTCGGAGTAAACGGAAGACAGCTGTTAAAAAGAACACAGTGGATCCGGCATTCCATGAAACTTTAAAGGTGACTTGTAAACATTTGTGACCTGGAAAGATCTCTCACTTGCAGAGCAAAGTCTCCACTTCTAGTGTCCAATCCTACAAGCTCTCTGTGAGCAGAACTCCCTTTGACTTTGAGAGCGCTGTGTAAGGGCTTTTAGAATTGTGCCACACTCTTCAATTCTAGGGGTCAAAGTGAACCTAACTATTAACTAATGATGGATGCCAATCAGAATAAAAGCAGCCTCTTGTACATTTCTGTACAGCTCTATTAATAAGTTGCAAGCTGGCAGAAAAAAGGAACCCATCTGGCTTTGGCCATAGAAAACATAAAGTTGACTAAATTCTGTTGCAGTTTCTGGCTAAAGAGATCGGAAATATGGTAAAAGGAAACTCTCATATCTTTTTATGGTTACATAGACTAATTGTGTATATTACAAAGAAAAATTAGTATTTTGTACTGTTATCTGTTTGAACTGACAGCTCTTTTGTGAATGTCAAAGGGAGTGTCTCTTTGCAATTTGCTACATGAATCATAGCTATTCCATTAATTCCTATTCTGTTCAAAGGAGCGATAGATCCTATGTGTTAGTTTCCTCCTTTTTCTTCTCCAACACAATTGATGTCTCATTCATCAGTGTTTGGACTTGTTAATTTACAACACATTAATCATCACAGTAGAGAGTAAAAGTGGCTGTAATTTTTCATTTTCAAAGTGCTTTACAGCATTATTTCATGAATCCTTACAGCACCTCTGTGCAGTCCATAAGTGTTGTTATCCCAATTTGACTGAGGGGGAAGCTGAGTTTGAATGACTTGCTAAGGCTGCAGTGAGTTACTGACAAAGTTGGTTTTAGAACTCAGCTGTTCTTACCTCCCATCCTGTACTAAGGCCATTATGTGTAACTGAGGGATTGCAATGATGTGCAAGGTAGTAAGGGCCCCAATGGAATCTGATGATGTCATTTGCATGGGAAGGGAAAGATTAATGCCCAGACTCCTCGACTCTAATAAAGCTGTAGTGTTTGCTCCTCCCCTGAGTCCATAGAACCAGCAGGGGTGTGGAGTGGGTGATGGTGGGAGAGGATCTCAAAAGGCAGAGGAAAGCCCCAGATTTGGACTCTGAAGTCCCAGATTCTGGCTAGCTTTGCAGAAGAACTCCTGCTCTATGCTTCTCTGCCGTATACCCCCTTTCGTGGCAGTATGGCACAGCTAGTGCCCCTTGTCTGCTGGCAGAGCTGTGCAGAGGAGAGTCACTGAGGGTGCAGCAGGCGTTAATGCTACCTAAGGCTTTTCCTACAGATCAACCACAATTTTGGGGTGTCTTCTCCCTTCACGGCTTGCCATGCCAGCTTTGGGCCTCTGAGATGTTTTGCAGAGGAGGGCAAAGGTAGTTATGTGGAGTGGAGAAGTGTCCAGCGTAGCTACTTCCCTTTCTGCATGGCTCCACTGTGACTTTTTGCACAGATTTATTCCCCACAACACTGCAAAGTGAGAGAAGGGGGTGAAGCACATGGGCCATTATTGCTAATTATTGTTGTACAATTATAGAGTAAAATAGGATAGGGTCTTGCTCAGTCTGCAGTGGAGAATAACAGGATGGGAATGGGAAATATTCTAAACTGTGTGAGGGAACCATGAGACAACATGTTATCTTCAAGACCTCCTGCATGACATGAGATGCAGAAATCAGATTCTGGGCCCAATCCTGCAGCCATTACTCAGCCAAAACTCCCACTGAAGCTCTCTACAAGGACAAGCTCCATGACTTCAGCATGTTCACTCTACCCCTGTACGTGTACTTAGAGTACTTTTCATAAACCTGTTTCATTTAAACATGTGAGTGAACAGTCCAGTAGTTCCTGTTATAAGGAACTGGTTTTGGCACAATCTGTTTCCAGGAAAGATTCAGGGCTGTGTTACCACTGAGAATTGGCCCACTTCTAACACAGTGCGCAGGTGGCAAAGAGAGGCATTACGGCTCTGGCAGTGTATCAGCCCTTTCACTTTCTCAAACACCATCCAATCTATAAATCTAAATAGCCCAGGTAATTTCCAATCAGTGGCCTCTATTGTGCTCTTACTTCTTCAAGATGTGTGCAGTCATACAGGAGACATTGTCCCTACATCTTAAAAGGAGGCCAGAAAACAGGCTTTGGACCCAAACTTAGATTTGAAACATCTATCTGTAAACAAGGGTTTTTTTACAGAATGTAATGGGCCTAAATCTCATTTATACTGGGGCCCCTTTACTCTGCTCTGGCCCTGTAAAGGGACTTAAAGCAGCAGTAAATCACAGTCACCCCGCTTTATGTGGCCAGAACAGTGCAAAGAGGACGTCGAGTAAATGAAGATTAGGCCCACTGTGAAGAGAACTGTTTTCGTGATTCTTAAAAATAATTAAATTTAAAAGTTATTTGTCTTCACTTTAAATATTAGTCTGCACAGTGCTGCCGACCCAAGCACAACTGCATTATGCTAGTGCTGGAGAACTAGAACGTGACATTGGCCTGTCCAATATTGCTGTCTCAGCTGAGTGAGGTGCAAAAAGTAAGCAAAGAACAAAGAGCTTGAAAAGTTATTTAAATTCTTAAATTCAGGTTATTCATCTAAGGTGTTAGCAGCACAGGTAATGACATAGGTGGTCCTGTTTTATTTTTGTAATGTTAAAAGTGAGTGAATACAGTGCTTTAGAAGTGAGGGGCCATTACACTGGCTAGAGACAAGCATAGTGTGGGCAGACAATATGCAGATTTCCCAGTCCCAGCTGACATAATGCTGCTCAATCTAGATCTCCATGCCTTCAGCAAGTCCATTCTTGGGCTTCCTTTGAGCGGAGACCGATGATTGTGTTGTGATTGGGTCTTGTTTGTGCATATGTGCTTTCATTAATCCTGTACTGTTATTTATCTTTTTTCTAGTATAAGATTGAATACTCCCAGCTGGAAACACGACAGCTTCAAATATCTGTGTGGCACTCAGAAACACTCAAGCGAAGGGTGTTCCTTGGAGAAGTGGTTGTTCCACTGGCGTCTTGGAATTTTGAAGACAATTCAACACAGTCATTCAATTGGTACCAGCTTAAAGTGAAGGTGACTCCTAGACTTTAGGTTATCATTATCATTTTTAATTTTCCAAAAGATTTGTGTTTTAAAAAAATAGCATATAGTGAAAGCTGTATCAGGGCCCACCCTTACTAGATCATAGAGAGGAAGGATGAAATTTTGATGAAGCAGGCCAGTCCTGCCATACCAGCATATGGGCGGGAATGTTCCAGATATAGGTGAACAATGAGAATGAGGAGAAGGGGAGGTGGTCATAATAATACAGACTTTGTGTCTCTCTCTCTTTTCAGTCTGAAAAGCCCGAAGACAACCTGGTTCAGTACAATGGAGAACTCCTGGTGTGTGCAAAACTGATCTTACCATCCCAGTCTAAAAAATGCCAGTATGAAGAGCAGATGAGAGGAGGTACAAAGTATTTCAGCCTTGTATGAATTACTTTGGCTATGAAAACATGGAGACAAACAAAGTATTTGTGTGTGCATCTGGGTATAAACACTGCCCGCATAGGGGCTTATTTCTGCTTGACTAAATAGTCCCTGCATATTTTGGCGTGTATTGTGTTGTGATTATGTCAATGGTTAGAAACCTTTTAAGGTAAAACAAAACCTTGGTAAAATTATTTGAATTCCAGACTTGTCAGTCTCACGTTTTCTCCTTTTCACACCAAAAAAGCAGGTATAAATGTGCTTATTAAAGTGGCGTTGGCATAGTGCACTCAGATGCTCTTGAAGCAAGCTTGTGCCCTCAGACCTCTGCCAGTGCACCTCATTCCTGAGCTGTAGCAGGCCAGTTATTCCGCTCCAGGACCCCTCTGGAGTTAGAGACTCAGTTTTGGTAAATCAGGTGATGGGGAAATGTCTGCTAGGCACAAGCACTGCACTCTTCAGACTGTTTTTGTTCCTCAGTGGAGTTAAGTTTAACTTTTCATTCGAACTGAGATTCAGTTTCTGTAAATGGTTCAGTCACTGCTGAAGGAAGGAAAAACTGTAGCGGGTCGATGATTAGGACAGCTTCACATTCTTTTGCTCACTGGATAATAGTAAGCACTGCAGGGCAGAGCTCCAGAGGTGGCTCATTGGCTGTTGTTAGCCTCCTACAGCAGATCTCCTAGACAGAGGTAGGAAGGAAATAGTGGAAAGATCAAGTCAGTTGTTAGTTTTATTTCTTTCTGTCCCTTGGATCCCCATCTCCTCTCCCTGTATCCCAGTCACCATTCCCTTCTTGGTTCAATCCTCCTCCTCCCTCATGCTGTCTGTTCCCTCTCTCCTTTCTACCCTCACCTGTGTGTTCCTCCTCTGTCAACCACTCTTTTACACACACACATACACACACACACCCACCCACCCACCCCATCATGTTGTGGGTTGTGCCAGCTGTCCCTGCTGCCGGTTCTGCCTCAGAGTTAAACTATGGGGCATGGATTGCTCCCTTGATCTCTGCAGGTGCACTTGGGGGCTTGGTCTTTGAACAGACCCTGCCTGATAAAGCTTCCTCATCATCATGCCACTCATTTCCCTCCCTCCCTCCATTTTTTGAAATCACATACTGTAAAAGTGTTTTCAAACCTTTCCTGTTGTCTGAAATATCTCTGCAGTTCAGCAAACACGCTGCACTTCCTAACTTCAGGGCAACAGTGTTTAGTAACTTTCCTTCCTTCCCTTAGCCCTGTGTTAACTAGCCAACCATTTACACACAGTGGTAGCTAATTATAAGCAATGTTTCTGTTTTAGGGATAGAAGACCAAGCATGTGTGGATGGCCAGCTTCACCTTGTGGTGCTTGGAGCCAAGAACTTGCCTGTGATGAGAAGTGGTGGCACTTTGAACTCATTTGTTAAAGGGTATGTTTTTGAGATGTAACACTTCAGATTTAGAATCTTTTAAAACCATCACCCACTTCTGCATGGAGCTAAACATTAGCTTAACACATACCAGGGAGTAGATCTTCATTACACCCGAGTATGAAGCCAGATTGTGGAGTCCTGTCTCGTGATGGTGAGCATTTACCCAAGTAGCTCCTGAGGTTGCAGCACTCACCAGCGTAAGTAAAGGGGCCACAATCTGACCCTTAGGCCCTGTTCAGACAGATTTAGGATTTGTGGCAACTCCACCAGTTATTGAGATTTAATCTCTGCTTTGAAAACTGTGGTTTCACAGTTGCAAAAGTGTTTAAATGTCAAGTTCTGAAGCAGTAAAAGGAAAACACTTAGGAAATGTGATTATAAACAACAAGGGAGGAGAGCCACTCCTGTCTTCTTAATTCATGCTTTGAGCTGTGGTGTTGCAAAGTGAATTACGGCATTATACTCACTGGGAGAGGTAACTTATTATCCTACTCATTCTAGGCATTTCAGAAGAGTTCTTTTAGTACTATGACTAGGTCAGAATGTTTGGAACTGATGTAGGTGACAAGTACACATATCTGTTGGAGACCACCCCATCCTGCCTTTGTCACGGTGACTAGGAAGGGTGCATTCGGTGAAAGCTGTCACTTAGTTTTGTATGTGAAACCCTATTATGTTTAGTCGGCATATCACAGAAACACGTACCCCATGCACACTCAGTTTTGCTGTCATTTTGTATTACCTTCCTAACACGTTCTCGCTGTGCAAGCTCAGATGGAGCTAATCACATTTCCTGCTCCATCACTTCAGGGGTCAGGAAGGAATTTTTCTCCCATGTGCAGCATTGCAGAGTTAGCACTATGGGGTCATTTTACCTTCCTACAATCAAGCATCGTACACAGCAGGAGGCAGGATATTGGATACCTGTAGTGAGGGTATGTCTCGTACCTGATAAGAGCACTTTACCCGAGGTGGAATGGTCTCTTTAGTTTTGTGAGTGAGAGAAACGCTGCTCTTAGGCAGGCATTGCTGGATGGGCCAGGGGAGCAGCTGCTGTTGGGAAGCAAAGGCTGCTACAGTGGTCCCTAACAATTGGATCAGCAAGCAGAACCAAAGGAGCTCATTCTTACTCCCCATACAGGTTAATGGGAATAGACCCACTGGCTTCAATGGGAGGAGGATCAAGCCTACGATTTAAAAGAAAAAGTGGTGTTAATATACTACCATTTCACACTTATGCCTCACTTTACTAGTCAAAGCATTCCAATGAGAAGTGTCCTATCTTATTAGACTAAATGCTTCCCCCCCCCCACCCAACTGTGAGATACACCTAGAGATGAGGTGGGTGAGGTAATATCTTTTCGGTCAGTGACCTCACCCAACATCTATTTTATTCCTTTTTGGAAGTTGTCTCACTCTCCCGGACCAACGTGAGATAAGACAGAAGTCTCCTGTCCTGAAGAAAGAAGCCTGTCCTCAGTGGAAGCACCTGTTTGTCTTTGACGGCGTGACCCCATCTCAGCTACGGCAATCTTGTCTGGACTTGGCCCTCTGGGACCAGGCATCTTTTGGCTCAAATGACCAGTTCCTGGGGGGAGCCAGGCTTAGCACAAGTAAGTCTTTTATCATTAAAAAATTGAAGACAAAAGAAACACTCCAATTTTACATAATAATAATAATTTACAGTGCAGTAGCAGTTGGAGCCCCATTCAGGACTGGTGCTATGCAAACACAAACACCCCTTGGCCTGAAGCACTTACAGTCTTAGGCCTTGATCCTGCAAATATTTATGCACATACTTCACTTTTTGCCTGTGAAAAGTGCCACTTAAGTCAATGGGGCTCCATGTGGGCACAGAGGTCTGCTAACTAGGGGCAGGATTTGGGATCAGGGCCTAAGAACACAGACAGCAGACCTATGAAAGGCAGGAGCAGCCACTTGCATACAAGTGTGATTTTAAAAATAATTACAAATAAGTAGGTGCCAGCTCACTTCATCTGCTCATTCTGTCCAGTCTTAATTGGCTCTTTTCTTACAGATTCATGATAGAGCTAGGTGTGGAGGACAAGTTTGAAGAAAGAAGGGGGAGTAGTCCCAATCTTGCAAGCACTTAGCCTTTAACTTTTCACATGTGTTAGTCCCATTCAATAGAACAGGTGTAAACTTAAGCATGTGCACATAAGTGTTTGCCCAGTTGGGGCCTTACTGGTAACTTCTGCATAATTTATCTTAGAAGAGGCAAGGGTAGAACTCTGTTCTTCTTTAACATTTCAGAAAGCTCGGTTTGAGCTCTCTTTCTGTAGTTATTAACCTCTGCCTGGTTGTGGGCCCCTAATTTCATATGCACCCATTGTCAAACTCTCACCTGCTGTCCAGCATATGACCACACCCACTAACCCAACCACTTGTTGCTTGTCAAATCACCCTATTCTGGAACTGACTCACTGGAGCCTGTTATTGCTGCTTTGGCATCAGCCATTGTCCATCAGGTGACATTACTCCAGTCGTGCTTTCTAGCTTGTTTACCAAAGAATGGGCCTGAGAATTCCTTTGAACCACTCCTACTTGGAGTTGCTGTCTGACTGCTTTAGCTCCTGCCAGGCTTTCCCACAACCATCCCGCCTTTGACATGACCAAGTCAACCCCTAACATTTTACAGCTTGGCTAATTAATGCTTTAAAACCAAAGCCCACCCAGTTAACAGAACTCAAAGCTTCACAACACTGCACTCACTTTTGGTTACCAGTGACCTAGCAAGGACCGCCAGCTAGTTGCATCACTTAGGAAATTCTGCAACTGCTTCATTTACATTTTAAAATGGAGAGATTTATTGCATTAAATCTGAACGTGATTAATAAATGCCCTCTGTACGTAGCCCCAGGGTTTATATGGGTATTTGTTTTTCTGTCCCCATTTTTGTTCAAGCTGCTGCAGAGTTTTGCAATATAGCTGCTGCATGAAAGTTGTTGGGGGTGGGGAATAGGTGGAACTTTGGTGGCTTGGGTGAGGGAAATTGGAGGGTCAGGCACCCAGGAAGGCAAGGGCTATAGTTTGGTTTTGTGGCAGATTCCCTTAAAATAACTGGCAGAGAAATGATTAAGTGGCCAGATTTAAATCCTCATCAGTAGGCTTCAGCGTTCAACTTGCTGCCACAATGTGAAAACTTCCCATTGAGCTCAAGGGAGCAAGCAGCATTTCAGGCAGGCAGCCCTACACCAGTTTATATTCATATTTTTAAGCTTTTCTTAACTACCAAGGCTCCAATCATCTCTTTATTGAATGAAAACTTAGCTTCCGGGGCAAGGGGCAGGTGCTGCAGCAAATTCCTCAGGGGCAACTGGACAGTTTTCTAAAGGTTAGTATAGGCCCAAGTAGCAGTGTTAGCATTGGATAACCTAGCTTTTATCATCTTGCCTGCCAGCCTTAATGATAAGCAAGCCTCTGTCATATGTGCTGTCTCTCTTTCCACCTAGCTAGGCCCTTTGAATAACCTTGCTATGTCTCTGCTCCACTGCAGTCAAAGGTGCCTCAAGTTCACCTACTTAGACTTTTCCTATGGGGATGAGTTCATCTGGCAAAGGCTCAGCCTCATTGGCTTTGTTCAGTGAGCTCTAGGGTATGGCTATGGGGCAGCTAGGCAAACAAAGACTTGCTCTGCTCCAGCTAAGGTACTAAAAATTGTAGAGGGGCTGGGGTGGTCCATGCAGCAGGCTTGGGCTAGTCACGTGAGCACGTACCTAATGGTTGGGCAGGTTTGGACTCGGGTGACTAGCCTGAGCTGCGGCACATGCCACCACACCCACATTGCTAGTTGTAGCGTGCTGGCTTGAGCAGAACTAGCACATGGCTGTCTACCCATGCCGCAAAGCATGCCTCCAGCTGCTGTGTAGCCACACCTGTAAGTCTTGTTTGCCCATCTGCCAGACACGCTGTGCAAACTGAAAAACAGTTAATCTGCTCAACTGCATTTCTGTACATCTCACACAGCTGCTGTATTTCCATTTTGTCACCAAATACAGCACCCGCATGCGACTGAGCGTAGGTTCACTCCAATGCAGAGTAGTGGAGGCCTGCTCTCAGAGCACTACTCAGAGCAATTGTGCCAAAAGGGTCTCATGCTTTGAAGTAGATTTTAAGACAAGAGATTCTTCTGTTAAGAAATAGGACAGTGCAATATAATTCTCTAGCCATGGAAGTTGTTGCAGAAGCCACCTCTTCCTTTAAAACTGATCTGTAAGCTTCATGGTTAAAAATATGAGCTGCATGTAAGCCAATGCCTGCTCTCCTAACTTAACAGCTCCATCTCTGAGTTGGGGACTCTGAAAATAAGTGACAGTACATATCCATTCTTAATTATTTCCACTGCTGATTATTTTAGCAGAAGCACCTAGGTAGAGTACTTATCCTAATCCGCCTTCCTGGGTACCAGAAGCTCAAACAGCCTAGCTCAGTGGTTCTCAACCAGGGGTACACAAAGGTCTTCCCAAGGCTACATTGTCATCTAGATATTTGCCTACTTTTACAACAGGCTACATAAAAAGCACTAGCAAAGTCAGTACAAACAAATTTCAGACAATTACTTGTTTATACTTCTCTATCTAGTATACACTGAAATGTAGGTACAATATTTATATTCCAATTGATTTATAATTATATGGTAAAAATGAGAAAGTAAGCAAGTTTTTAAGTGAGGTGAAACTTGAGATATGCAAGACAGATTCTTGAAAGAGGTACAGTAGTCAGGAAAGGTTGACAGCCACTGCCCTAACCCGCTTCCTCACCAACAGTTTCTGTGATACAGCAGAGTGCTACAATCAGATAAATTGTTTAATCAGCACAGCCATGGTTGGGTTTATTTTAATTTCCCATATTTATATAAACGGAGCTGACACAGCCATCAGGGTCCTTAATGCAGAATTTAAATCCAGATTGCTGCAGAATACAGGGTGTCTTCATTGTACTGAATTAAATAGTTTGATACTCATGGATCTAAGCATGGCCTTACATAATGAGACACAAAGCATTAGAAGAAATAATGGAGAACAGAGATTATATGTTAGGGCAGAAATGCTCATGTACATCTAGCCTTACCCTTTTGTTTCAACTTTCCTGTAGAAGAACCATCTGGCACCTGGGATTCAGACCCCCAAGCAAAACGTCAGTGGCAGAAAATACTCAGCAGCCCAAACACTTGGATAGATATTACACTTACGCTGCATTCAAATACGGACACTTAAGTCCTAATAGCACCCTTGTGACAAGCATATCTTCCATGTGTGAGCAGTTGGAAAGGAAAGAATTGCCCAAGCATTGTACTCAAGGTTAAGCAGCACGGCATGCTCTCTGGTCATGTCTGCCTTCTGGAAAGAAACATATCCTTTGAAAAGAGCTCTCCACACGTAAGCCACTTGTATCTATACGTAAAACAGAACTGTGTAATTAGAATCATTACAAAACTAATAACATATTAAACTGTTACACTCCAGGAGCATTTAATTAAAAAAATCCTATGGGTGATTTTTCATCATGAGCAGCTCTGGTAAGACATTTATCAGTGGCAGCCAGCTCAAATGTGGTGGTGGTGTTTTGGGATTAAATGATGCATTGTTATAATATTACAAAAGGAGAAGCAATAGTTGCTGAGTTGCTTCAACATTTGTTGCCAAAAATGTTACTATGGTCAAAGGCCATCTGTTTGAGTACAGGTGAAACTTCTTCACATTCCCTTAGGAAACCATGACACCTGAAGCATTGATGGATTCTGGCTTGCAAGTTGTTTTCAGTACAGTTACCAAAAGAAAAGCAAAAAGATGTCAAGAAGGAGACTGCTGAAGGGAGAGAGCATAAGGTATCCTTCCAGATGTTAGTCACTTTGATATCTTGGGACTGCAAGAGAGTTTGGCACTCAGTACAGAAAGGACAATGTGATATGCATGTTAAGGGAGTCTGACTCAAGACCAAATACTCTAGAGCAGAGATTTAGTTTTTCCCCCATAGTGTGGCCATGTTTTAATAAAGATGGGGTCATTAACAACTGCCCATCCTTGTAGCAACTACAGCAGTAGCTAACAAGAAGGAAAGCACACTATCTTTTAATGCAAGTTAGCTGGCGGGCAGCCAGCTCTCTGCAGACCACCAGCAAGCGATCTGTGGAATACTGATGGTCCATGGATCACTGTTTGGAAACACCTGCTCCAGGCTATGGGAATGTGGGGTGGAGGTTTGTAAATGGTGCAGGGGTTGCTGTTAATTACTTTCTTGTCTCCCCAACTACAGAGCTCTTAGCCCCAGAGGCTGGGAAGTGCTCGAAGCTGTAGAGCCAGTTCAGGAGGGCTGCAGAAATGTCACTTCTATCACAGAGCCAAGCTCTGGGGCATGCTGAGAAGCTGCCCTAGGACTTGACAAAGGCAGCTGCAGGAGAGGAGTGAGCATGCTGTTAGTGATGCAGCAATTTTCTTGCTCTCAGCAAATGGGGTGCCCCTCACAACCCACTCCTAATGGAGTGGCAGCACACTGGAGAACTCATAGGTCTGCCTTTGGTTACATGTCTTCATCTGAAGTGGTGCAAATTTTGTAAGTCTTAGTGGGAGGCTTAGACAGGTGAGGCTCTTGTGGCTGAAGCCATCTTTACTGCTGTGTTAGTTAGCCGCAGAAAGCAAGCCTACATTAGAACGAATAGCAATTTGGTGTGTGAAGTTTTCCCAGTGTAGAGGCGGTCTAAGATCAAGAGAAGTACCAGTTTCCTGGTGGATGCATTTTCTCTGAAGTGGGGAAAATGCTCTATCTGAAAGGTCTCATCCCTTTCACCCCTGCCCCCGGATCACACATTACTGCAAGAAGCAGTGGTCTTCCTCTTCCCACACCCTCACTAAAAGAAAGTGTTTTCCTCCAAGGACATTTCACTGTGAAGCTGCAAATGTAAGAGTTCATATTTCCAAAGTGAGAAATGTAGAGCTGCACTGTAGTTTTAGCATACATACAGCACTGCTCTGCTGGGGTTAAACACCCCACACAACACAAAACACAACTTCAGATCCTTTATCTTGCAGATCTTTTATTCATATTCATGTGTTGTGAAAAACCCACAACACCTTGATATAAAGGTTTAACGTTAACAGTATAAAGCAGCATTGGAGTTGTAAATGGAGGAGCAGAACCAACACACTGACATTCTAACAAATTTTCAAAGATGGGGGTGGAGGTAACAGGAAGTCTACAAATGCTCTTTTCATGGACAGAATAAGAGGGGGATATAAACAAACAATCCCTTCATAGTTGGAGTCTGAAATATTAAATCAAATATTTAAAAAAATTAGAAAATTTGTTAGAAAAAATAGGTGCAGTAAGATTGTATATACTGAATTGTGCATATCAATTTTATTTGAAGTAAAAAAATCATTTTACAAATAATGTTTTATAGCAAGTAATCAGTTTTACACTGCTTCTGTAGCACAGACAGTATATTGTTTAGGCAAAATTTTTTACATATGCAATTTATTTTAATACTAAATCTGAAAAAGGTAACAAAATATACAGAGCAAAAACTTTCCCCCTTTTTAAACTAGTGTTACAATCCATATTTATCACTTTATTTATATATAAATACTACACTACAGTTGATCATTAATTAAGATGGAGTATATAACATCAACAAGTGTATGAGTCCAACAGAATATTTGCCTACCTATGCAAGGAGGGTGTCAAAGAGTGTTCCTATACTGCATTTTGTCTGAGTGATCACTGCAGGAATTTCTCCAGTTGAACAGAGCAACAAAAAAAGACCCCTCATACTTATCGTACGTAGAAATAACAGATTTCCAGATGGTTGCTGGTACCATTTTGTAAAATTATAAACAAGGGCCTGCAAGTCCTTGCTGACAAAGCATAATGTAGAATTAGTCGAGTTATATGCTGTATGTAAAGAATGTAAAGATATATGGCACAAAATTCACCCACAGCATTGTGTTTTTATTTAAAAAGCTGAATCCAGATGTACCACCTATCACAGCATAATATCTTTATGGATAGAAAGACGTAGTATTAAAATAAACCCTGCTTGAAAAAAATGGACGTGACTTATAGGCCTTTTGGCACTAGGATATGAATGAGCAAAAAGTTATCAGAATTGCTTGGCTGACGGACTTAATGGGCAGTCACCACATTTTAATAGTAAAAACTGGAGGATAAGCTAGGTTTAGAGCATTTGATATCTATATATATTTAGATGTTATACAGTGACCCCTCAGAAAAGGCAGATCGTATGTGAAGATCGGCCTGTCTCATAGTCTTGCCTTCTTGGCTGTAAAGTGTGCTTACATGGCCTCAAACTCATCGATTCTCTGCTTGGTGTTGCCCTGTCGGATCTGCCTCAGCGTCTTGTACTTGTCACGTCCCTGTCGCATGTTCTCTGTGTGGATCATGTCGTTGTGGGTTCTCTTGTTTTCATCTCTGGCCTGGGCAAGCTCATCTGTCAGGGTCTGCAACATTGAGTACAGGATGTCACAAATCTGGGTCAGACATGAAAGACCTGGATCTCAAGATCCAGGAGTCAAGCATTAAAAATGTTTTAGAGGCTTTTGACAACATCTTTGGATGCAGAAGAGTATTGAGGAAATGGGTGAACTGGAGATCTGGACATTTGAGTATTACAATGTGCTGACTGAACACTAGCTATTTGAAAGAACCAGAAGCGTCAGTGCATCCCTACATCTGAGTCATAAGAAAAGCCCGTATGGATTGCATGAAAATCAATCATGTTAAAGTACAGACACAGATGCCTTTATGTTCAAGACTTCTTGTAGGGCTTGTCTACATGGAGATTTAGTGCATGGCAAACCAGGGTTTAAATCTACAGCACGCTAACTGGCCACGTGGACCCTGCTGCCATGTACAAACAGTTCTGCAGTGCACAGTCCAGATCCCAGCAGTAGGTCAAAGTGCACTACGAACTTTTAGTGTGCAGTAGCAGGGTCCCCACAGCTTGCTGCAGATTTACACACTGCTTGCTGTACACGAAGTTTCCATATAGATGAGCCTTTAATATTTTACATAAACCACTTTGGGAGAGCCGTGCATTTAAACAGGGCTCAATTTTCAGCAACATTAGATTTAAATTTTCTCCCAATAATTTTGTTTTCTTACCATCAACTGCCTCTGAACACGCTGATTCTTCTCTGCTTCAGTAGTGCGTTCCTCTTCATTGCGATCATCCAAGATGCCTTCACTTGAGAACTCTGCACTGTAGCCTGAATATTCTGTTCCTTCATCATGCAAGTTATCGTGGACATGGTAATTCACTGGCTCATAGACAGGGGCTGGCGGTGGAGGTGGGGCAGTCATTACCAAATGTAGCTCTTCTTTTGTCTTCACTAGGTCATCTTGGGCTTCCTTGGCCTTTAAAAGTGGAAACAAAAAAATGGGCACAAAAGCAGATGTGAAGTTTATTTAAACCCAGCTCAATGAACACACTGTCGCACCCAAAGGGGAAGGGACAGAAAGAAAGGGGCATGTTAGAGTGGTTGGATATTTGCTAACCAGGAGACAATGCTTTCAATATACTCTTCTGTATGGTGAGATTAAAAAAAAAAACAAAAAACAAAAACAAAATTTGATTGGGATTGTGGATGAGGCCAGTGTAATTTCACTAAGCAAGAGTCTTCCTCCAACATAGAACAATGCCTGAAGAACTACTAATATTGTAGGGGAATATGGAATCCACATTTATAACATACTACTTGTCAAATAAAAAGAAGCTGTTAGTCAGCCTTAGCTGGGAAGTCCATACAATGAGAAATGACATTCCTAAATTGCGGGACTTTAAAGAGGTGAGTAAATTGCAAGAAATTGGACTTCCTGCTTGCTAAACAGTTCTTCCCTCCCCAGGGCTAGCTATGGTCTTGTGGGAAAACTGAACTCAGCATCCAGCAAATGTAGAAAGGGGGCTGTAATACTGTGGCAAGCTTCAACTTCAAAGGTAGCTGGGGAAAAATGGAAAACTGTTGGTAAGAGTTTGGCCAGTTTTCATTGAAGTTCTGAAATATCCAGAATATCCCCAGCCAGCTCTAAACTTTTGGATTGTTATCAGATCTCTAATCAGTGTTTAAAAAGTTCTAAGAACACACATTTTCCTCTACATAATAATTATTCGTGAACAAAATGCTGCAGGGTTGTTTTCCTAGAAGTGCAAAATAGCAAAGACAAAATAGAAGAGTGAGAAAATGTTTTCCAGATATAGTGTTGAACTTATGTGGGCACATAAATATAACTACACACTTAAGGATCTTCCAGATTTGCTCTCACTTCTGCTGCATTCCATTATGAATACTTCAGTCCCCCATGGCAAGACAAAAGAAGGCACTTTCCAATAGCACAAAGTTATTGGGACCACTACATTAGTGCTGTTACACTTTGTCCGTTACTCTCTCCTTCATTCAACATTTTCATACATGAACGTGTGTATCCCAAGATGCCCAAATATATTACGATCATGACTCTATAGTTAAGATTGCATTCTAAGTTGTTATATAGCTCACTGGTTAGAGTTTTGAGAAGAGTCAGATTTATTGGAGGAGGGAGATTACACATTGCACTTTGGGTTGGAAGTTAATAGCTACATTCATAAATTCAGCATTTCCATTAAGGCTTTACTGAAGTTTCTCTTTTGTGGTGTTGTACAAGGCTAAGCAGATTAAACTTGAATTAGTAAAATGTACCAAAGCTCTGGATCAATTTAGGAAAGCAGAGAAACTCACCCTGTGTTGCCATTCTTCAACCTCATTCTCTTTACGCTTCCTTGCCTCTTCCAGAAGAGCAATCTTGGCTGTATATTCTGCAAGTTCTGTAGCCTATTGAATAGCAAGACTAGAATTATATTTGCAGCTCTTTCAATAATGCTTTTGTGAATGAGAAACATGACCCAAAATCATGATGATTTTGTGAATAGATTCCTCCACTGTGATAAAGACTCCATTAAGTTATGGGCAATTTGCACTTATTTGGTATATCATTTGAAAAGTTTCCCAGTCAAAATTGAGTCCATGATTATGCTACTGCAGTGTCTCCTCTGGCCTAATGGTTCATTTCCTTGTATGCAGGACTTCATTTAAAAATATGCAGTAACAAGCCCACGTTAACTGAAATATACGATTCAAGGCTTTATACACTAAGACTCAAAAAGCCTATTGTTCCTACCAGCTGTTCCTGGCTCTTCATCTGGTCAACAGTTTGCTTCTCCAGCTCTTCCTTGGCTTGGAGAGCAGCCAAGCGCTCGGCCTCCAGACGTTCAGCTTCCTTCTCTGCTCGCCTCCTCTCCTCCTCAAGCTGCATGGCTTTTTGGATCTGATCTGAGAGCTCTGTAAAGGAAGAGGAAAGCAATAAGTCACTGAGTTTAACTAACCTCTTCACAAAAGGGGTTTTGCACACTGGTGCAAATCCTTATGGGAACAAGACTAAGAAATACTTCACTCCAGTCTTCTATCCACAAACTCCAACTTGGTTTATGAACAAGTCTAAATGCAGTTACCTGACACATCATACGCAAGACGTCCATAGCTTATGTTCTAGGTAATATTCCCTTTACAGAATGTAGGCAATGAGAGTCTAATTGTGGGTTTTACTCCATATTGAGGAAAACATGGCAATTCCAAACTCTTAGAATACCAGTTTATGGAGTAGGACTGGATGTTGCTGCTTCTGGTCCTCCATATTTCTCTACACATTGGAGGTAGGGAGGACCCAGACTCCAATTTCACTGATGTCTTGTTAACAAAGCATCAGATATCCTGGCAGGGGAGTTATGGGAGGGACCATTAAAAGCTACTTGAGTGAGAAATGTTTGAGTCAGTCACTGATGGAAATGGCCATATTACACTTTCCTCCTATGGGAAAGCGAACATTCAGTTTTAAACCTCAGTTCCAGACCAAAAAATAAAGGTCTCATGACATCTACTTTCTCTATACAATAGCTGGTGATCACTATACTGAAAAGGAAAGATTTCACTGTCCCTGTATTTACACAGGCGCACAGACGCACTGGTAGAAGCCCGTTTTGTGCAGCAGATAAATGCTTCCATCTTGTGACACTTTGAAGATAAGGGCAGCTGTCAAGTAGAAGGGTAAAGCCCAATGTGTGGGATCACCTGTACCCTGCCTGCTGACCAGTGCAAGCCCTTTACCTTTCTCAGCCTTCTTGGTCTTTATTTCGTACTCTTGCAGTCTCAACATCAGCTCCTCTTTCTCCCTCAACATCTGCTCCTTCTCTTTTTCAATGGTCTCTCTCTTCTTCTTTTCACTTTCTAACTGTTGCCTGTTAGAGAGAAATAACAAGTTTAGAACTTAGGAATGTAGGAGTTTGCTTGCTCCATTGAACTGCATGCATGCTGCAGGAGGCCTAGGCATCTCTGTAGGAAGCTCAGTGAAAACCTCTGGTGAATGGCAGTCAAAAACTATGTTAGGGGGTCCTTGGTGGTGGGAACTGTCTTTGTTCTGTGTTTGTACAGCACCTAGCACAATGGGTCCTGGCCCATAACCAGGTAATACTATCACTACTACTAAGGAATGGGATAAGTTATATACTTTCCATCTTTCTTTTCCAAGTCAATGCTACATCCTACCCAGGAGCACTGTGTTGAGTGTTGGATATCCCACTGCATAAAGAAGGATTCACAGACAGCTGACAAAAACAATCAGATGCAATGTAGACCCTGTGTCAGTCTCAGGATATTAGAGACACAAGGTGGGTGAGAGAGAGACAAGCTTTCGAGGACCTGAAGAAGAGCTCTGGGTAAGTTTGAAGGCTTGTTTCACCAACAGAAGATGGTCCAATAACAGATCTCTCCCACCTTGTCTCTCTAAAAATGATCAGAGGCATGTAAATACTTCCAGACGGAGAACCATTGAGAAGATTGGTACCATTTAGTGTAGAGCAGAGTTAAACAAAAGACCTGCTAGAAGTAACAGGCATAGGCAAATCACATGTTCCTATATATCCTCTCATAATATGAGATAAAAGACAACAAATTTAAAAACTGACAGAAGGGAACACTTTTCCTACAAGACAATCAACCGCCAGACCTACTTGCCTCTAGTGTTCATTGAGGCCAAAATTTAAGCAGAATTCAAGGAAGGGATTAGAAATCCATGTGGATAAGAAAAATACCTACAGTTACATTAGATAGACAAAGACTTTAATGGATATAAATACTCATGCTCCATAGCAGAAGCCAACAAATGGGGTAGGAGGAAATTTGTCTATGGGTAGGTTATTCTCTAACTGCCCATTATGTAGTTTCTTGTACTTTCTTCACAAGCATCTGGTACTGACCGCTGTCAGATAGGATACTGGCATGCGGACTTCATGTCTGAGCCAGTCTGGCAAGTCCTACGTTCTTTTGAATTGTTTCTTCTCCCTTTAGTCAATACCCCCTCTATTATAAGTTAGAATCCAGGGCCAGATACTCCCCTCTGGCTAAGGTGGGATGAGGGCAGTAGCCCTCAGCATCTCAATGGTTCACCTCCTGCTTTGGTGCAACCCCACCCTATTGGCTACAGTTCAGCTGTCTCTCAACTAAAATGCTTAATCCTGTCAATTTGCTTCCGTTCAGGTCACCCACATTCCCCCTGAGCTCTCACCCTCCTCTGTCCAGTTCAGCTCACCTTTCCAACTGTTTCTGGTGTTTCTCCTCACGGGCCTGGGCTTTCATCTGTTGGACCTCAATGGTGTCAGGCTTCCTGCGGCGCATGTACAGCTCATGGTTACCCATGCACAGCTGCAGGATCCTCTTGTTAATTCTTAGACGAGGTGCATAAAACACAAAGTCCTAGGGAAGAGAGGCAGAACAATGGAATTCAGTCCCTGAGGCAATGGTTTCCTATGGAAGGAGATAAAGCACTTCTAACTTATTGTAGGCAAACCAAATCACATGGCCACTGTTCTATTGCAATCCAAACACATGCACAGGCATTTATATATTAATAGTAGCTGCATTTTCAATTACGTATTCCCAGTGACTGTAACAACACTCCCATAAATACCTCGATTCAAGAGTGACGGTAGTACAGAAGGAGCTTCCTAAGGTTTGAAACACTTGGAAAGTCAATCAGATTTTTTGGGAGGATATCTAAGCAGCCATGTAACCCACCCACCTCTATTTATTACACAAGATAGGACAGTATGTGATTACGGTGTTATTCATTTGTATACAAAGTGGGCAAGAAGATCTTATGAATGGAAATAAGACTTAGGGAGGCCTGAAACATAATAGTATATGATTAATATTAAAAAATACCACAAGGATTTACAGTCTTAGGTCATATCACTGATCCCTCTAATTCAGTGTCTTAGAACCTGCTACTATCTCTTTCTTCAGACAAAGATGAAGGTCAGCACACTCAGCCAATTGTACCATGAGATACTTTTCAGAGGGTTGGGATGGTTCAGGAGGAAGGGACAATTAGAAGGGTGAGAAGACAGATTCCCTCCTGCCCCTTGAAGGCGATTAGGTTATACTCTGAAGTAAGATATGTAGCATCTTTATCTTAGTAATGTTTGTAGCTATGCAAGCTATGTCACAGACAGTCTCCTGTACTGGAGAGTCCAGCCACAATAGTTGTATCAATATTTGCTGGGAGTCCCAGCAATGGTATCTCTACATAGGTGCAAAATATAGAACATGGATAAGTGTAGCTACACACTAATGGAACCACCACTTTGACAAATGACTGTCCATAGCCACTTCTGAAGTGGCTACTGAGGGACTGCCACCATCAAGCATTCATGCAGCCCTTCCTCCTAGATGATGGGGGGGAAAAGGAGAGGAGAAACACCTTAATTCCCTCCTCTAGAATGAAGATGGGAGACTCCTCATTCCTTTTGCTACTTAGCCAAAAGAAACTTTGGGAGTTTTTATAGGAGCAAGATTTCTGCATTCATGACATCTGCATTGTTGTCTTTGCCTCTTGGTGGCATTTTTAAGAAGATTTGTGCTGTGATCAGAGCTTTGAGCATTAGTTGAGTATAAGTGAGCTACTCTATCACCCTCCCCAGCTGCCAACACCACATGAGTAATGCTTTGGGCATTGGGTTACATGCAGCACTGATAACCAACAGAATTAAAGAACAGGGAAAGGTTTCCGAGTTAACAAGGACGGAACAAAATCCAATCAACCAAGTTGCATCAAACAACAATCCATTTATTAGAATAAAACTCATTCTTCCAGTAGGTAAGGTAAACAGGTAAAAGTAAATTCTTCAGTAAGGCTATGCCCAAAGCCATAGAATTCCTCATCTGTTACTGGGCCAGATAGTTTTTTAAGTATATGAACAATTATAGCTCCAGTAAGGCTTTAAACTCAAGAAACACTGATTATTCAATAAAGAAAGAATTGCATTTCTGCTATTACAGCATGCTTTGCATAGGGTGATAAGACAGACCAACAGATAAAATGACAAGTCGCCTGGGAAATGCACTAATCCCTTAGAAATGCCCTGCTGTGGAGTGCCTCATAGTTCATATGAGATGGAATTTTCACAAGAAGAATCAGAGCTGTGCATTTACAGAGAATGGGTCTCAGACATCAATGACTGCCACTCCAAACATTTCAATTACACCTGGAGTTCAGAAGGTATTTTGGACCTCTGACTAACACTGGAAGTGACTCCAGAAATAATAAAAAATGCTCCTAACTCCAAATTCAGCAAGAACCTGGCGGCAAGGATAAGTTCTCTTCAGCACAAACCCTCCATTATGATTCTATTCACATACCAACTCTGAAGGATGCAGACTTTGAAGTCAACCCAGGTGGTCTGTTTGGTTTTTTTTAACTATTCAGATCACAATGTCTTTGGCATGCCTGATACGGTCTACAGCTGTAAATTATTCATTATGCTTCCACTTATGGCCAACGTTCAAAAAAAGCCAAACAGCTATGTGTATTGTATGCAGGTATGGCCTCCATCTCTAAGCAATGTCTAACTCCAAGAAGGTAAATACTAAAGTCACGGATGGTAGCCCACATTTGTCGTCTATAGCCTCGTAACTAAGGGAAAAAGAATTAATGTAAGAACACAGGAGTTTTGCAGTGAACATTATAATCAGAGGCACAGAAGAACTCCGGCCCACCCTACCCTGGTTTGACATGAAGATGTGCATTCTCACTTGGTATTTTGATACCCCCAGCAAAATCTTCCATCTCTATTCAGTATCAGTGGCACATAGACTCAAAAAGAATCTCCACAGCACTAGGTGCCTCAGGGGTCAGACTCTGCTCCTAGTAAACTTAAAGCCTCGTCAATATAAAGAGAAAAAATGGCAATCCGATTTTTACTTTGGGGATTCTACTAGTAGGTACCCAGGGCTGGGCTGTTATTTTTGTTGGTTTGTTTTTAAAGTTTGCCTTTGGAAACTCAAAACTTGTGTCCAGAGAAAACAAGACCTCTGCTTCTCTTTTTTGTAGCAAAGTTTGAATACAAGCAGCATCTAGAGCATACAAGGCACTCCAAACCGAATGGAACAGACATAATAGGTGTTTTCAATAGTAACAGCTTCACTGTATTAGTCTCCTGCAAGTTTCCATTTTAAATGCATTCAGATTTGCAGCTGGAGAGTGAGTGGAAAGCTGTGTCCTTGAATCACAAACAGGAGATTAACATTTTGTACTCAGCATGAAGTATGAGTGAGATCACAAAGGGGCTTTCCTACCGAGAAGTCCAGCATGTACAGGAAGGTGAACCTTTACTGTGCGGCAGTGCTTTGGTGGTTGCCATGAATTACATTATAAAACAGATTTGTTTCTAAGAAAAAGGATGGATTTCACACCGACAGTTTTTCAATATTCTGCTGTTTGTTATTTAAACAGTTTGTTGAGTCAGTTGCTTTTAACTCCATAGCCACAATTTTCTCAAAAAGCCCTACCAAAACCAAACTGACTGTTTCTAAAAGCTGCGTTTTCCCCACGCCTTGTTAATAGATGAGCTACTGCAAGAGCATGCCCTTTCTTGAAGTCTTTCTCCTGCTCCAACAGCTGACAGGACTGTCAGAACAAGCCTCACCTATTCCTGTTATTCCACTCTTCATGGTTTGATAATTAATAGTGATATTGGTAAATTCACTACAGTTACCTGGGAAAACATGCTCATGGTGTATTTTAAACACACAGATACTGTATTTAAATTACCTCTTCTCAGGTATCCATGTCCTTGCTTCTCCATACGCTAAAAAGTCTAGAAGCTCATTTAAGAGACTCTGCTCCTTTCTTGGAATCAGAATTCCAATGCGATTTGCCCCCTAATCTGTCTCCAAACAATTGTGAAGTTTCAGAAGTCAAAATATGCAATGATCTGGTGTGTGATGTGCACTTTTGGAGTGACGTGCTCCTGAGACCCTTAGTAAGAATGCTGTGCATGTTCACTTTTAGAGTAGCATCACAAGAAGCCTTTAATAGAAAAACAATTATCCAGCAACTCCAGGTGTTCTGAGAAGTGAGAGAGAAGCCCTGGGAGAATTTTTTTTTAAAACAACTCAAAAGTTATTTGTCTATGAAGAGGTAACTCAGACATCACCTTTGAAAAGTACCTCAGATATCAGCGTGAGATAGAATTGTAGAGAATATTTTTTTGGTGGGGCAGTGGTGAGTGATTTGGATGGTGGTATGTGGAGTATAGCAAGACAAAGAAGATTTCTATAATTCTGAAGTGTCGTTTTGCACTCCAACCCCCTTAGAACATAACATAAAATGGCCATACTGGGTCAGACCAAAGATCCATCTAGCCCAGTATCCTGTCTGACAGCAGCCAGTGCCAGGTGCTTCAGAGGGAATGAACAGAACAGGGCAGTTAGAGTGATCCAGCCCATCATCCAGTCCCAGCTTCTGGCAGTCTAAACTGTTGTTTAGGGACACCTAGAGTATGGGGTTGTATCCCTGACCATCTTGGCTAATAGCCATTGATGGACCTGTCCTCCATGAACTTATCCAATTCTTTTTTGAACCCAGTTATACTTTTAGACTTCACAACATCTCCTGGCAACAAGTTCCACAGGTTGACTGCGCATTGTGTGAAAAAGTACTTCCTTATGTCAGTTTTAAACCAGTGGCGTATTAATTTAATTGGGTGACCCCTGGTCCTTGTGTTTCATGAAGGGGTAACTAATACTTCCCTATTCACCTGCTCCACACCATTTGTGATTTTATAGACAGTTATCATATTCCCCCTTAGTCATCTCTTTTCTAAGATGAACAGTTACAGTCAGCTGCTGCCTGGGTGCTCCCCAGGGCCAATGCAGCTTAGGGTCGCCCGAGCAGCAGCTGGCCCCGGGGGATCAGCCGCACCGGCTGCTGCAGAAGTCACAGAGGTCGTGGAAAGCCACGGAATCTGTGACTTCCGCAACCTCCGTGACAGAATTGCAGCCTTAGTTATGGGCAGAAATATTTGATGAATACTCTGTGGTAGTATATACTGTTTCTGATGCAATGAACAAGGTTTTATGAAGGAGTACAAGACCTGTATTTTATGGCATGGAGATGAAAAGTATTTAACAATCTAAACAGGATATGCAAGAGTTCATTCTAGATGTACTTACAGGTGCTTTCTTGTCAATAGGTTTTATAACAAACTTTTTGTCATTGAAAGAGATGTTTCGGATTTCACTCCAGGGGAAGCCAATCTTTGGGGTCAATCTGAAAACAAAGACAGGTTTTAAAAGAAGCCAAGACACAAACCAAATGACAAGATGTGATTAATTGATCTTCTTTCCAGAATTTGAAACAATGTGCCATTACATCACTCCTCTGCAGGGGGGCCCTGAGCCACATACTCTAAACCAGACTAGACAACTTGAAATACTAAATAAAACACGAGAAAAACGTTTGCTCCTGCCCATGGGAAGATATGTCCCTCAACATCCCTTATCAAACTCAGCGGCTCTCCCTTTCCTAATTCAAAGTAACCAGCCTAGTGACGTGGTCATTAATGCAAGAGTATGTGCGCTTGAATTTCAGAAGTGCTCAGGCCCCACAGCTCCATTTGACTACTGCAAGATCTGTTGCGTTCTCAGCACGTTTGACTGCCAGGCTCCTTTATTTAGTTATCTAACTATGGATTTAGGAGCCTTAATTTAGGCACCAGTTTTTGAAAATCTTGGCTTTAAAAAAAAAAAGTATAATACTTTTTTCCCCCCTTGCACTGAAGTATATAGGGCCCTTCCAAAACTATTAACAAACACTGTCTGGCATGATACAGCCTCAGAAGTTTACATCTATTTTTTGACTAATAAAATATACAATGGAACATATTTTTAATCTTTTACGGCCCATGTTCTGTAAAGTATCCCTATTCAGGTCAGCACTTAAGCAAGTGGCTAAGTCCCATGATCATATGCTTAAAGAAGATTTTCTGAATTGGGGCCTAAATCCATAGCATGCTTATTAGAGACAGTTCAGGGAAGCAGACACCTCTTATATTTCTTTCCCTCCCCCAGATTATTGGAGAGACGGGAGACAAAAGTCTCTGTTTTGTTCTTGCCTGAGACCTGCACAAAGGACTTTGCCCAAAAGTCATACAGCAGAACTTTAAACCATGGGCTCTCTCATATGCTAACAGTCCTATGCAGTTCTTTGCCACTGGAAAACAGACCTGCAGTTAAAGCACAAACTGGTAGGCTAAAAGTCAATTTTAAACAAACAAGAATTCCTCCCAGCAATACAAAGACTTCAGATTATTAAAACAAAAAAGTCCATATCTTAACTTTTCACTATTTGTGCCAACTACGTTTTGAATTTCTGAGCTTGGAAAAATAAGATAAATCAAAAGAGAAATTACTAAATCTAATTGGTTTCTAGTCCATTTCATTTTTAGGTTCTCATATGTCTGCCCAATACTGCAACATCCGTGTTCAGAAACTGTTGGGGTACGTGCAGTTGTTTTTAAAAACCAGTTTTCATTAGCATTTGAAAAAGTTATTTTTGCAGTCTAAATTTTGAGCCAAAATCTGCTCAGTGTCCCTTTACAAGAAAGGGCCAGTGTAAAATTCACTTTAGCTAGATGAAGTGACAAGCACAAGTTTAATTGCTCTGTTCTAATTAAAATAGAGAATAAGCAGATTCCATCTTGACAATTTAATGAAGCAAAGTGGAAGTGAAGCAATTAAGCTTGCAGAATTCCAGTGCTTGCTCAAAGGACAGCAGATTCTTACAAGTTCTATAGCACACTGCGTGGTGGGGGGAGGGGGCTGTGCATGCGGTAATCCATCATTAAGATGACAAACAGTTTCAATGACTGAATGGAGATATCAAAGTACCGAAAAAAACCTCTTTAGTGTATTAGACATATTTAATGTTTAACAACTCCAGGTTACTACTTCTAATAACTGGAGTTTCTTCAAGATTATAAGCACTATACATGAGGAAGGGAAGGAAAGGAAAAGAGGCCCAGAGAAACAAGAGCTTGCAACTTAAGGCAAATTCGTCCAAGCCTTGTATCAAATGGTGGAAGCTACCTACCATTTAAACACAGGATTGTAGAAACACTGGGCCCAAGCCTACTTCCCAGCACCAGCCTTTAAACCAGTGCAAAAGTAAAATGAACACCTATTAAAATGTAGCATTTCTTAACCTTTCTGAATACACACACAGTAATTTGCTTGCCTAAGTTTTGATTTGGCAATAACTGCTCCAGTCTCCAAAATATTAAATTAAATGAGAAATCTAACACTAGCATGTAGTAATACAGTGCACTTGAGGTGGCACTGATACCTTGTGGAATAAATTCCAGATGTAGTACTGTATAATGGTAGTCTTCTCTCTCCCCCACCCCACATTTTAAATACTGTAGTAGAAATCAAGTTTTGGGGGACTGGTATTCACCCTTAAATATAGGTACCGACATATAGCACAGACTCCTGTATTTAATAAGCAGTAATGTCTTACTCAACAGTAAGAGTAAAATTTGCAAAATTTTCCCCAACCTCCCCCATCCCAATCCCAAAGCTCTGCCAGTGCATCCAGTCCTGATTTACTTACACCACGGTTTTTCCTAGTCTTGACATTATGTGCTCAAAAGATCCAATTGCATAGTACCAAAAAAGTTGAAGAAAACAAATCATTTGGCCTAACTTTTTGTTTTGTTTTGTAAGTTTTTCTACATAATTCTCTTTCAGAGGTCACGACTACATATTGCCTGGTTATGCAGCTCGAAAAACCTGTTTGTGTGACCATGGTTACACAGCGAAACCAGTAATTCAAGAAATAAAGAAAGGTAGTTTCACTCATGTAATATCTCATGTGACACTCCTTGTTTTCTGGGTGACGGCACACATTAACACAGCAAAGAGAAATGCGTTCTTTTCCTCTGCAGTCCTAACAGGAATTCCAAACAGTTCCCATTAATGCTACATCTCAACTGTCATTTTAGACCCAGATTTACTGTCCACCCCCTATGGTCCTGTTGCTACCCTACTATTATTAGGGCTTATAATTTACATTAGAAATTCAGAGCAATGAAGCCAAGACTAGGAGCCCAAGTCCTTGACACAGAATCCTTCATTTCAAACTTCCTCGTATTTCACCTTGCTGCACTTTGGGCCTGTGCTTCATTTTTTAGAGTCCAGCAAAGTGAGATACACACAAACAGGACTCATTTCCTTTTAAACTTTATTCTTTAATCTTCAGTCTACTTCTCAGCCTTCTTTTCCCCCCTCTCATACTCCATTATTAGTGAGCCCACAACTACTGAAAGGATTGGTCGCAACTACGGACACACTAAAAGAATGCACTCTAATTAGCTCTTATATTATTGGCAACTGTGTTTAACACTCATCCCTGAAAAAGGCAGTTCCTGGGAGTGCATAATGAGAATCTGGTCTCTAGATTCTTACGCTGCAACCACTACTGTGGTGTCTGATCCCCTAACTTTGGACAGTGTTGATATTTCCCTAAAATAATTCTTTAGGGCCTGATTTTACAGCTGTTTACGGAAATGGAAGTTAACAGTGCTGGCAGTTTAGTACCATGATTTCATGCACTACATTTACAGAGCTGTTATAAACATAATTTCAAGTTTCCTACATGCTGGTGCATAGCCTAAGAGGAAAGCAGTCACATTGTGAGGGAAAGAGGAGGCAAATCAGGATTCACGTGAAATACAAGCCTTGCCCTGCCTCCCAACACAAACTTTACCCTGTGGCTATCCAAACTTAGGTGACATTCACCAAGCAAGCACTAATTTTACTAATTTAAAGTTCTTTGGGCTCCAGCACCAGCCCGTTGTCCTTTGGAGGGATCAGGCGCACACCACACACACACACACACACACACACACACACACACACACTTACTTATCATCCTTCTCATAAATATTCAGGCCCAGTGCATCTACTCCCAGCCACAAGTCTGTTCCTTTCTTATTCTTGATTTCAAAGTAGTTGATTCCATACATCTCCAAGTCTTGGGCAATCTTTAGATATTCCAGCATTGCATTCTCTCTGGTTGAGGTGGGAAGAAGAAGAAAAACAAACAAAAAAACGGTATAAATATATACATAAGATAACCAACTGCTTCGAAATTACAAGCCAAAGCTACTGGAAGAAACATCTGTGCAAGTGGGATAACAAGAGGAGTTGCTTCTGGGACAGACAGTTTGCTCTTAACTCCAGTTCTGATGCTTGGGCTCAGGAGAAGTCCTGAATGTGTTTTAGTTTATTATTGAACAGAATAATACATTCTTGTTTAGTTAAACCCTAAATCATGACTTCTCAGTCAGTAGCATTCATCTGTCATGGTGTGGGGTAGGAGACAACCAACAAACATGTGGACAATGGAAGAATGTAACACCTGACTTTCCATTCTACAAGCCTAACTGTATTTTGTTTTAAAGGCACTTTCAATAAGCCTTCGACATGAATGTTTCAGAAGGTTGTATTCATTCACTGAGGTCTTCTCCATGTGTGCCAGCATTCATGTCATCTTAACTTTTATGAACATCAGAGTAGTCAAGGCCGACCTACAAGTTTGTTAATCGGATTGGAAATGCATTGAGCCTGGCTGCAGTACACTTTACAAAACTAGTTTCCAATTCTACTGAATTTTCACGTTATTCCATGCTGGATTGCAAAATAAGTGTTAGCTATTTCCAGGTCCAATTACTTTGAGATTCCACTTTAAAAATACGTAATAAAACTGCATGCTTAAGGAGATTAACAGAACAAATCAAGATGACCTAGATACAGCCCAATAGAGGTACTCACTTGAGCATTCCACCATGTTCAGCATGCCAGACCTGAATCCGTTCTTCCCACTGCTCTCTGGAAAGTTTGTGCTGGTCCATTACTCTGATACATGGAAGGAAGTTAGAAGTATTAGGTTACTTGTTCTGCTGCATATAGTTGCAATATTTAACTTTGCTATGCATGTCACACTTTTCCCCCACTCTTGTGATCTGCAGATAAAGCTGTTTTAAGATTACTGCTGTAGCATTTCTGAACAAAACTGGTATCCCTCTACAGGAAGTGCACATGTGCTGCTGAAATGAACCTCACAAAAAGCCTAAATGCCCCCCGCACCTCACCCCTTCAGCCAGGAACAAATGCCTTTAGGAGAAGGACTAGTTCATGAAGTGGAACATAGGTAATTGCCCATCTCTCCCCAGCAAGAACCCCTGGCTGTCACTGACCAAGGCCACAGTCTCATTCCACAAGGGCATGAAGGTAGAACACATGACCCCTTGACCAAGTGGAACAGTTTATGGAAAGAAAAACGCACACCACTGAGACAGTTGGAGGAGGAGTTAAAAAGAGAAGTTCATTTCTGCAGCTGGAGAGTGTGTCATTGGGATAATTTGATTTTAAAAATTAACGACGTGCAAACAGAACTTCTCCAGGGGCAGGGATGTTCATAATGGCAATCTGCTGTTCCCCACTCAAAACCTGCTTACAGTTGCTAGTGCTTAGGCATTGGGGGAGAGGGGGATCCAAACTCTAACTGAAAGAAGTAAAAATATTCCCTTATCTATTTTCTGATGAAAGGAAGTATTGAGTAGTGCTCTCCAGTCGTGCGCATGCAGCCTGGATGGAACAGAGGACAATGAGATGCAGAGGCTTTAACTTTTGAAGTGTCATGCCTTCTGATCATACCATTTTTTGAGGGAGTTCAAATAAGTGGAATACACTGGAAGACTTAGGGCAGCTTTACCCTTACCCTTTTATTTTAAAACACTCACCGTTGAGGGATCAGGCGTTCTGAATTGAGGTACCCAGACTTGTGTAATTCTTTATTGTAGTCTCCAAATTTGGCTTGCACAGCATAGGAGCCAAGAAGAACTGCTGTTTCAGGTGGGCAGTAGATCTCATCGCTGAGGATCCCTTCCTTCACTTGCAGGAAGAACAGCTTCTGGGTGATGTCCTGGATCAGCTCCTCAGACACATCTTCAGGGAAGAACTTGGCACGGAATTTGAACTGGAGGGGATTTTCCTTTTTGACTTCCTGAGCAGAGACCTGAGACAAAACAAACACACAGACCCAAAAACTGAGCAGATGGCTAACTGACAATAGGAGATGTTTCTTTCACAAAGAAAGGGTTTTGGGGGTGTTCTAGTATAGGTTTACAGACAAGATTACTTCAGGAATTTACTGTCAATATGGCCCAACTCTGCAACAAATTCCTGCACCAACATGGGATCCCTTTCAAATCCACGTGCACCTATGTAAGTGCCAGGGTCCACCCATGAGGCATTCATTGTAGGATCACTCCTACGATAGCACAAAATTTAACACACAGTTAATCCAAAGAGCAGCCTGGTTCGTTACAAGAAAAAAGGCAAAGACAGTATCCTTCTAACACTCCCTATCAACTCCTTTCACTAGATAGTGGGGGCAAATGGATACTATTTCAAAGGGAAACATACCTCAGACTGATCTATACTCCATGCCAGATGGTTTTGTGGGCGGGGGGAGGGGGGGGAGGAGAGGGAGAGACTAGAAGGAAAATGAAGTTCTGTTTACATTTTAAGCAACAAACAGAAGACCATCCCAAACTATGGCCCATGGAACCGCAGGTGTTCCATGTGATCAGTCCATTGCTTCAGAGTGCTGGCTCTCCTCCTTACTCCCAGCTGCTAAACAGCATGAAAACTTTAATACTCTTTATGCATCTTATGTGGAAAAATACTCAAAAAAACATTTGCTGTAGTTTCCATAAATGTGTCACGACTGAGAAGTGCACAGTCTGACCTACTGGAGAACCCAGTTGCATGGACAACTTCCTGTTCCTATGCTGGGTTTACAGAGAAGCCATGAACTGATCAGGACTCCCGGCATTCTGTCAGAGTCCAGGACTGGAGTCCTCTGTTAGGGTTCAGCTTCTATCCCAGCAACTGTTCGCCGGTCCCCAGATGGCAGGTTGGAATTTACTAGCTCTTAAGAGGCCAGTGGACCAGGGTTTAAGACCCGCAGTCCCTGATAATATGGGAGCAGAGACTGCCACAATAAACTTTGTATATTCAGGAACACAAGAATTGCCATACTGGGTCAGACCAGTGATCTGTCCAGTTCCTTGTCTGACAGTGACCAGCACC
This sequence comes from Chrysemys picta bellii, assembly GCF_011386835.1. Lineage (NCBI taxonomy): Eukaryota > Metazoa > Chordata > Testudines > Emydidae > Chrysemys > Chrysemys picta. The sequence goes on from NC_088793.1 coordinate 119,925,590, forward strand.
AGACACCTCAGAGAAAGGTACAAGAAACTTCACAGTTGGCAGATGTGGAATAATCTGTCTGCTCACCAAGGGCTCATCTTAATCCCCAAGACATCTGAAAACCACTGAACAAAGAGTACATTAAATTACAGCATAATACTTTTTAAAATCTAGAAATGAACCATCTAGTCTAATGAGCCTGGCAACTAATTCTATACTAGCATGAAAGATTAAGCACCATAAATTAACAGGTTCCACTAAGAGAAATAAAAATAGCTGCTTATTTTGTGGAAAGCCCTGATGTGCTGGGGCTAGACTCAAGGTACACCCTGCTAAAGTGATTGCAAACAGCTCTATCACATTTATACACCACAGACTGCCAATATGCATGCACAGGGATGGGAGTGAACTCCAGTTTGCTAGACCATTGTTCACAGGATTTCTGCCACCCTAAGTCAGCTGGTTCTCTTAAAAAAAGCCACAAACATGGAGCTGTAGGAAATTAACAGCAGCATCTACAGGACTGACATCAGCAATTGATATCACAACATGACTCTTACACCAAAAGTTAGCCTCTTTTCAATATTTAACCCAAAACAGCAATTACCTTTTTATCAAGTTTCAGCCAAGTTGGAAATCCTTTGTTGTCCATATACTGAAGACCAAAGTACCATACTTCACGCAAGCCTATTGTCTTAACCACCTGAAACAAAATAAAATAATAATAAAAAAAAGAGTTAATATACCTGTAAAATGTCATTTGGACCATCAGCTCTCTTCGTTGAACACCCCCCGCCCGCGCCTGCGCCCGCCCACACACACACACACACACACACACACACACACACACACACACACACACACACACACACAACTAATTAATGTTCTAACAGGCCTCCCTTCTTCCCATCCGCCCAAGGTTGCCAGCTTCAGGACCTCCAGTTGCAGCCCCTGACTGCTGAGCTAGTCCAGCCAAAAATCAGATCTCCCAGACAGGAAAGTAAACAGAAGGAGGTAACAGAGCATTAGCTGCATATTTCTACTCCCAAAAAGGAGGGTGAGAAGTGACTGATGGAAGGCCTACCGTCTGTGTGTGGTGGATGGATTTGTGCTTCATGATGCTACTCAAGCAGAATTGCTTGGTATAAGGCACTTCAAAAGATGTGTTGATTGGAAGAAGGGAAAGGAGAGTTTGCAATTGTATCTGGAGCCAGTGGATACCATTATTTTGAAGAATCAAAATGATGAAATTATAAAAGAAACCCCTCTCCAAGGCTTCAGCTTTGCTGCAAAAAAAGGTGCATTTTTACCGTGGGAAATTAAAACACTAAAATCCTTGTGGAGACAAGGCATGGGCAGTTTCTCTGTGCGGTAGTTAGGTGAGGTCAGCCCTATACCTCTGCCTGTGGTTGAGGTCACTGTAAACACTACAAGTGCCTTGTCTCCACTAGGGTTTTAGGGCTTGTCTACACATAGGGTAGTTCTTGAGTAACAGTATGTGTGGACACTTATCTGGAATAAGAACACCTGGTTCCAGTGGGTTAAGCTAAACAGCAATGAGAACAAGGTACTTTTATTTCAGATAAGGGTCCACATATGGAGTTACTCAGGAACAACCCCATGTGTAGACAAGCCATTGCAGTGGAATAGCTAACAGGTGTTATCCCACAGTAGCGCACACAGCCCTCTTTTGACAGCAAAGCAAGCTTAAATGTAAATGCGGATACAGTACTTTGCACCAACTAGAAGCACCTCTAGATACTTCTATTACAGTAGCATCTAGAAGTACAATCCCCATTGTGTTGGACAGCTGAAACTATCAGGTAGTAAAATCTTCAGGGAAGGGACAACCTAAACAGACAGATGGTGGGAGGGTAAAAAGGTTCAGAGGTGTGCTAAAGGCTGCACAGCCAGTGACAGAGCTAGCACAAGAAACCAGGTCTCCTGACTCCCTGGCAAGGGCACTGGAACAATCTGTATAGTGGGAGTGCGGAGAGCTATTGACCCAAACTGTAAACCCTGGATGTAATGGAAACCACTTAAAGCCAGAGGGTACGGCAGCACCCCCAACTCCAGCACCTATGCTCTCTGGCCAGCACCCTATCCACTCATTCTCATACGGGGTAGTCTGTTTGCTTGAGGGACTATGTGCTGAGTCTAGCGGCCTGCTAGGCAAGGCTGAGAGCTTCTTAACGATGCTTTGATCCCTACGGCCTTTAGCACCCATCAACCCTTAACCAGGGGGCGGGGCTACTCAGGGAGACCAGAGCTTTAAAAAGCCTGCTCCTAAGCGGCCAGAGGAGCTAGTGAACAGGAGCAACTAACAGGGGAGTTTTGTGAGAGTGTGAGGAAGGGCTAGATACACTTAACATTCTTTAAACTTACAGCCAATCACCCTCTGATAAAAACAAAACAACAACAAAGGAAGGAGCTTCAGGAGTAAATAGAGAATGCAGGCAGAAGTCCAGCAACAGAGTGGGGGCTATCCAGTTTATTGCACCCAGTGCAGCACATATGATTATCTGCCCTATGGGCAGGTGGCATACGTGTGCATTCAATGCAAGGAGCTCCTGGCCCTCTGAGACCATGTATGGGATTTGGAGATGGGTGATCTGGTCACCCAAGACAAATATCGGGACGCGGGGGTGGTGGTGGTGGCAGGGGGCGGGGCCAAAAAAACCAACCCTTCCTCCGCAAGCGCTGGAGGGAGGCCCGGGAGACTCAGAGGCAGCGCGGGGCCGGGGTGAGTAACAGTCCGGCCTGGCCCCGAGCAGGCAGGACTGAGTTGGGTGGTAGGGCGAGGAGGGGGGCGGCCCGCGCGGGGCCAGGCGGCGGCTGTTGTTGTCCCCCCGGGCAGCGGGACTCGGGAGCAGCCGCTGCTGCAGCTCCCACTGCCGCGGGGGGAGGAAGCGGCCATGGCGCTCCGCGGCTGCAACTCTGGCGCCCCCGAACCCCCCGAGCTGGGGCCTGCTGCGGGGACCCAGCAGCGCGCACGCTGGGCCCAGCCCCTGGCCAGGAGCGTCTGGGCTGCTGCCCAGCTGGTGCTATCCCGCGGCGGCCCCGGAGTGGGGGCAGCAGGCCCCAGCCCCCCCGTCCCGCTCGGGTCCCGCAGGGGAACGATGCCTCCGCCCCGGGGCGGCCGCGGGATAGCACCAGCTGGGCAGCAGCCCAGACGCTGGCCAGGGGCTGGGCCCAGCGTGCGCGCTGCTGGGTCCCTGCAGCAGGCCCAGGCTCGGGGGGTTCGGAGGTGCCGCAGCCGCCGAGCGCCATGGCTGCTTCCTCCCCCGCGGCAGTGGGAGCTGCAGCAGCGGCTGCTCCCGAGTCCCACTGCCCGGGGGGACAACAACAGCCGCCGCCTGGCCCTGCGGGCCGCCCCCCTCCTCGCCCTACCACCCGACTGAGTCCTGCCTGCTCTGGGCCAGGCCGGACTGTTACTCACCCCGGCCCCGCTCTCCCCCTGAGTCTCCCAGGCCTCCCTCCAGCGCTTGCGGAGGGGGGGGGGGAAATGGTGAGCCCGGGGAAGAGGCGGGGATTCGGGGAGGGAGCCAATCGGGGGAGGAGGGGGTGGAGTCGGGGTGGGGGGGGTGCGAGCACTTCCAGGCTCCGGGGCATTTCCTTGTTTGTCCAGTGTCCCGACCGCATGTCGGTCGGGACGCGGGACAAACAAGGAAATATCGGGACAGTCCCGATAAAATCGGGACGTCTGGTCACCCTATTTGGAGACCAGAGTGGCTGAACTGGAGGAGCTAAGGGAGACAGAGGTACATAGATGAGACTTTCCGGGACACAGAAGAATGGTCCCACCCTTGGTCTGACAGCCTCTGTGCTGTTGAGGAGGATAAAAGTCTCAGGGAAGGAAAACATCCAACTGGAGCAGAGGGAAACAATGCCATAGTTGAGACCCTCCTTCAAGATGATGATGTGGTATCCTCACGCACTGAGGATACCTCTCCGGGGGAGGGAACTCCAGTTACTGGGAAGAGACAGGCAATAGTTATGGTGATTCGATTATTAGAAACATAGATAGCTGGGTTTGCAATGACCAGGAGAACTGCATGGTGACTTGTCTACCTGGCGCGAAGGTTGCGGATCTCTCAAGACATCCAGATATGTGTAATGCTGGGGAGGAGCCGGTAGTCGTGGTACACGTAGGTACCAATGACATAGGGAAGGATAGGAGAGAGGTCCTGTAGGCAGATGTAGGCTGCTAGGTAAGAGATTGAAGTCCAGGACCTCCATGGTAGCATTTTCTGAAATGCTTCCAATTCTATGTGCAGGGCTACTTGGACAGGCAGAACTGCAGGGTCTCAATGCGTGGATGAGACAATGCTGTAGGGAGGAGGGGTTTAGATTTATTAGAAACTGGGGAAACTTTTGGGAAAGGGGGAGCCTATACAAGAAGGATGGGCTCCACCTAAACCAAAATGGAACCCGATTACTGGCACGTAAAATTAAAAAGGTCAGAGCAGTTTTTCAACTAAGGGCTGGGGGAAAGCCGACAGGTGTGGAGGAACACGTGGTTCGGAAAGAGACATCCCTTAGGGGAGGATCTATTAATGGAGATTCTCTATGTCCTAGTAAGGAGGAGAGGATGCAAGATAATAAAATACAAGTAGGATCTAATGAGAAACAGTCAAATGAAAAAGAGGGGGGGAAAAAATGAGTCCCAATTACATCATGTAATGGCAGATGGCTAAAAATGTCAAGTTTTTAAAGTGCTTATATACAAATGCTAGAAGTCTAAATAATAAGATGGGTGAACTAGAGTGCCTCATATTAAATGAGGATATTGATATAATAGGCGTCACAGAAACTTGGTGGAATGATGATAATCAATGGGACACAGTAATACCAGGGTACAAAATATATCTGAAGGACAGAACAGGTTGTGCTGGTAGGGGGGTGGCACTATATGCGAAAGAAAGCATAGAATCAAATGAAGTAAAAATCTTAAGTGAACCAAACTGTATCATAGAATCTCTATGGATAGTAATTCCATGCTCAAACAAGAATATAGCAGTAGGGATATATTACCAACCACCTGACCAGGATGGTGATAATGACTGAAATGTTCAGAGACATCCGAGAGGCTATAAAAATAAAAACTCAATAATAATGGGGGGTTTCAATGATCCCCATATTGACTGGAAAAAGAACAAGAGTACTTGTGGCACTTTACAGACTAACAAATTTATTGGAGCATAAGCTTTCGTGGGCTACAGCCCACTTCTTCGGATGCACATAGAGTGGAACATATATTGAGGAGATATATATACACACATACAGAGAGCATGAACAGGTGGGAGTTGTCTTACCAACTCTGAGAGGCCAATTAAGTAAGAGAAAAAAAAAAAAATATATATATATATATATATATATATGTGTGTTCCACTCTATATGCATATATAGATGGCATATATCACATTGGTAGATGTGCAGGTGAATGAGCCCCTGATGGTATGGCTGATGTGATTAGGTCCTATGATGATGTCACTTCAATAGATGTGTGGACAGAGTTGGCATCGGGCTTTGTTACAAGGATAGGTTCCTGGGTCAGTGTTTTTGTTCAGTGATGTGTGGTTGCTGGTGAGTATTTGCTTTAGGTTGGGGGGTTGTCTGTAAGCGAGGACAGGTCTGTCTCCCAAGATCTGTGAGAGAGCGAGGGATCATCTTTCAGGATAGCTTGTAGATCTTTGATGATGATCAGGACTAGATGGTATTCACCCAAGAGTTCTGAAGGAACTCAAATATGAAATTGCAGTACTACTAACTGTAGTTTGTAACCTATCATTTAAATCAGCTTTTGTACCAAATGACTGGAGGATAGCTAATGTGATGCCAATTTTTAAAAAGGGCCTCCAGAGGTGATCTCAGCAATTACAGGCCAGTACACCTGACTTCAGTACCAGACAAACTGGTTGAAACTATAGTAAAGAATAATATTGTCAGACACATAGATTAACATAATTTGTTGGGGGAATAGTCAACATGGTTTTTGTAAAGGGAAATCATGCCTCACCAAATAGAATTCTTTAAGGGGTCAACAAGCATGTGGACAAGGGGGATCCAGTGGGTATAGTGTACTTAGATTTTCAAAAAAAATCTTGACAAGGTCCCTCACCAAAGGCTCTTAAGCAAAGTAAGCTGTCATGGGAAAAGAGGGAAGGTCCTTTCATAGATCGGTAACTGGTTAAAAGATAGGAAATAAAGGGTAGGAATAAACGGTCAGTTTTCAGAATGGAGAGAGGTAAATAGTGGTGTCCCGCAGGGGTCTGTATGGGGACCAGTCCTATTCAACATATTCAGAAAGGATCTGGAAAAAGGGGTAAACCGTGAGGTGGCAAATTTGCAGATGATACAAAACTAATCAAGATAGTTAAGTCCCAGTCAGACTGCGAAGAGCTACAAAAGTATCTCACAAAACTGTGTGACTGGGCAACAAAGTGGCAGATGAAATTCAATGTTGATAAATGCAAAGTAACGCACACTGGAAAACATAATCCCAACTATACATATAAAATGATGGGGTCTAAATTAGCTGTTACCACTCAAAAAAAGAGACCTTGGCGTCATTGTGAATAGTTCCCTGAAAACATCCACTCAATGTGTAGCAGCAGTCAAAAAGGCTAACAGAATGTGGGGAATCATTAAGAAAGGGATAGATAGTAAGACAGAAAGTATCATATTGCCTCTATATAAATCCATGGTACGCCCACATCATGAATATTGTGTGCAGATGTGGTCGCCCATCTCAAAAAAAGATTATCTTGGAATTGGAGAAGGTTCAGAAAAGGGCAACAAAAATGATTAGGGGTATGAACTGGCTGCCATATGAGGAGAGATTTATAAGACCGGGACTTTTCAGGCTTGGAAAAGAGACGACTAAGCAGGGATAGGATAGAGGTCTATAAAATCGTGACTGGTGTGGAGAACGTAAATAAGGAAGGATTATTTACTCCTTCTCATAACACAAGAACTAGGAGTCACCAAATGACATTAATAGGCAGCAGGTTTAAAACAAACAAAAGGAAATTTTTTCTCCACACAATGCACAGTCAACCTGTGGGACTCCTTGCCAGAGGATATTGTGAAGGCCAAGACTATAATAGGATTCAAAAAAGAACTAGATAAATTCATAGAGGATAGGTCCATCAATGGCTATTAGCCAGGATGGGCAGGGAAGGCATCCCAGGCATCTGTTTGCCAGAAGCTGGGAATGGGCGACAGGGGATGGATCACTTGATTATTTGTTCTGCTCATTCCCTCTGGGGCACCTGGCATTGGCCACTGTCGGAAGACAGGATACTGGGCTATATGGACCTTGGTCTGACCCAATATGACCGTTCTTACGAACAAACACTGTTTGAGGAGTGGGAAACTCCCACAAGAACTGTAGTAAGGTATATGGTTACTGAGAATGTTAGTGTACTCAAACCATTTGACAGCGAAGAGCTTAGAAAATCCTTTATAATACATCAAAAATAGTATATGAACCTCTCTTAAGGATCAAATTAGTGTTATATTGTAACTGGTACCATCTTAAAATCATGTAATCTGTGAACTGCAGATATGCTGGTTTCTCTGGTCAAAAAAGGTGACACCACAAATGCCAGAAAGAGATTTGAGATTTAGACCGGGACAGCATTTTTATTTTCCTTCCCTTGTTTATGGTACTTGTGATGCCACTCAGGGCACAGAGGCCAAGGTGTTTGCAGCTCAGATTTCTCAGGAGTGTAGGAAAGTAGTTTCATTAATGCTCCACTAATTGTATTTTTATAAAAAGTCAAATTCATGCAAACATCTTGTTCAGAGTCCAAAAACTTCCTCTCCTCAGAGCATTTACCTGACCTTCACGTCACAGTTTGCTTTCCTTGAATTTAGTACCCAATGAGCCAGAAGCTGGCAGTTAGCGTGTGAGAATGCCTTTAAAAAACCCCAGCAACTATGTTGATTACCACTCTGGGGGGGTTACAGTTTCAGTGGCCATGGCTGATTAGTGATAGACAATCTGTAAGTTACAGCAATGCACATGACTCAAGGGAAACTGGAATTCAAAGGAGAGGTTACACAGAGGAATTACAAGCTAGATGCCCTACTCAAGAACATAAAGGTCATCTCATACACCTGTGGGGGCTATTTCTCACTTGTTTGAAGTGTACCTATTTTAAAAAAAAAAAAAAAAAAAGGAGGAGGAGGAGGAGGAGGAATATGCTCTTGCACAACTCAGAATGCGGTCCATACGATTCTTGTGCCCTACTTTGGCTGGTTCATAAGTGAAATGCTAATTTTACTAAAAATAGACTTTAGGTCAAAACGAATCTTATGTTGTCATCAGAACATAACAAAAATCCGGGGTTTTGGAAGGTGGTGGGTGGTAAGAGGAACACACCTCAACTAGCAACTGGTACTTGACTAAAATCCCTCCTCCTTCCCAGCTGCAGAATTGGTTTGTTCCATCACAAGAAGCCTGAGAGGTTCCTGAGGTCTAGGTATATTCTGAAGAGAGGGAAATTGAGCTTTACTCCAAACTCTCTGGCAGGGAGATAATGGTGACAAGAATGCCAACGCTCAAAATCCATTCTGCTGCACAAAGCCCAGTTCTCGTGATTTTATGGCAAGTGTCATGGTTTGAGGTTTTTATTAAAGTCCCACCTGTTGCACTCCAGAAAATCTCAAGTTTAATTGAAAAAATATAGTTTTCTAGTCTGCAGAAGCTTAAAAAAAAAAAAAAAAAAAAGAGCCCTCAAGTCTTCAAAGTCAGATTTTAAAATGCATTTAGGTGCCTAACTCCTATTTCAATGGAAGTTAGGCTCCCACAAACTTAAAAATCTGCCCCCAGCAACAGAAGACAAAGAAGCCTAATTTTTTTTTTTAATCTCATGCGTTTTGAGATTTGAATCAGGATTTAACTAAGTGGGGATGGTAATACAGAAAACCTAGATCAAACCACAAAATCCAGTAACTGGATACATGCATCAGCTCACCATTGAGACCTTTAGATACAACTTTAAAAAAAAAATGCTTCCCATGGTCAAGATGGCAAGTAAAGGGTACTGAAGCAGCAAATTCTAGAGTCTCATATCTATTTCAGATGGAGTAAGATGCTTGGTAATCCTAAGAAAGACAACTAACAGCAGCATGCCAATTAAAAGGCAGATGATGAAAAAATAAGGCCACATTCTAAAGCTATTTTTATTGCCTACAGCACAGTCACACTGCAGGGTCTAATCCTACTGCTCGTATTTGATTGGTCTCTTAGGAAATACCATGGCAGCCAACAGGAATACTCCATGAGTTAAGCAAGCAGGATTTAGCTCATTTTTGCAATGATGAAGGACTTAAGCCTTATCTTCAGTGCAATTGAGCCAGTTTAAGTTAAAATCATGTTCAACAGAACTATTTGAATCTACTCTCCAGCAAGGTTACAACTCATTTAAAAAGGCCTTTAAGTTCAAGGGTCATTTGGCTCTTTCCAGATCAAATAAAGCAATTGTACTACTCATTTAAAAAGTCAAGACACTACTTTAGCTGATAGCATATATTATTTAGTTTATTTGTAGGACAGGGGTAGTCAATAGGTGGACCACCTGCCAAATCTGGACCATCAGATGCCTTTGAAAGGACCCAGAAATTGTAGTTATTTTTTTATTATTTTCTCTGGACCCTGGACCCTGACTATACCTTCACCAAGAAATTTGTAGCTTGACAAAAAATAATTGACTACCCCTGTTGCAGGGGTAACCTAGTTCACCTTGACAAGCTATTACAAATGGTCTACTTGACAGATGCTGCTCCCTGACCTCTGGGGATTTTGAAATGTTAACTCCAGGCACCACAATCAAGATAGATTTTCACAGATCACAAGAATGTGATACGCCATGATGGTCTGTGATTTTAACAAGTCATATAGAATTAACATGCGCTCACACTTTGCAATAGGTACTTAAAAAAATTACATGATGCGATATTTAAAAAATAAGCAGATGGTATGTAGCTTTATAACCTAGTACTTTTCCAATTATTTTGTTTGTATTAAAGATATTTACTAGATGGGAGATCAGTCATTGATACGGATGGGACTAAGTTTTGGTTAACCGATGTTTGATCAGTGTGAATGTACAAACAGAATGACAAACTGGACTAAGGATCTTCAGTTTAATCACAAAAATTGTTTGTTAATTAAGCCAGCAACTCTCAAAGTAGGTGTTGCCTTCCCAAGTGTATTCTCAGTTGTTTAAAGGAGGCGAGTGTGCCACCAACTTGATCCCATTCCATTACCCATAAGTTACCGTGCAGAAACTAGTGGCTGTTTTTGAAAGATTGTAGGAATCCAGGATTGTGAAACTCCTTGTACTGTGGGAAAAGTATGAAGACCCTGAATATGAGCCTGATCTAAAAGGAAAGGGGTTGGAACATTCATAGGCTTAACTTTTTCTTACTTCATACAGAAAGCCTGCTTCTAGTCATTGCCTTGTTAAAATTGCCCCTTATATTGTGCTGTTGAGGAGTCCTTGGGAGTCTGCATGGACTACGGCAAGATGTTGGTAGACTATAGCTTTATTCTGAATAGCAGCTATTGTCACAAAGCAGAGTGCCTCAGCAACCAGAAAAGATTCAGGTGTGGAAGTTTTAAAATAAAGATCAGTTTAAGTTTCAACCCCACCCCTTCAAAACATAAAAACCCGACAATCTCTCAATGCAGCTTTTCAATTAGACAGATGAATATTGCTGTTCACCTGCGGCCCCCAGAGCTAACTGGTTTCTGATGGGGAACTGATCCCCAACCCAACTCTTGTTCTTTTTAATTGTTTGATGAGAGATAGGAAGAGTTGCTGGAACAGAATATCATGATGGGATAAATGAGACTTTAAAAATAAGTATGTCTGCTTTGGATTACATCAACATACATTCTCCATAGACACGTGGACCTCCCCAGCCCTCTCAGTATTTCCCCCAATATAGAACAAGGTCTTGAGGGAAATTAAATGAGATCTTGTCATTTCAGTGTGAGATTTGCAAGACCTTGTTACCTTTCCAGCAACGGACACTGGAAGACCATGTCAGATTAAAGAGTTTTCTGTCCCAGCATACTATTTCATTGATATTTCATCCCAATCATATGGAAGACTGTTAAAAAGAACAGTGGGCAGGGGTGGGAGAGAAAGGTACTCCTAGGAATCTTGGTAGACGCGGTAAGTCATTGTAAGCGGTAGTAGCCAACACTACTTTGCCACTCCTGTTATTTTTTAAACTTGTTTTAAGCTTATTTTTCACATCAAAGTTCAACTGTAGTTAAGAAATCTTGAGACTTTTCTGCCATTTATGCAAAAGCTAGCTATATTTAGTATACCACCACTCCGCTTGATTGTATTTCAAGATGGTATAACCATAGAAATAGAGTTAGATATTTGAAGAAGCATCTTAAAACAAATCACTTCTGCCTGAAATATTTGACTTGCATCTATAGCAGGCAACACTAAAGATTGGGGATAAGATTTTTCAATAGTTCCTAAATCATTTTTGAAAGGGAGCCTTTGGAACTTCTGAAAGTTATACCCTGAAAGATTGAAGTAAATATATTCTCCCCCTTCCTACTGCAACCCTCCTCTATTCTCTGCGTAGCAAGTCAAGCCAGATCTACAGGTAGCTACTGTAGCTAGGTCATACAACTAAATGCTGCTTTAATTAAAGTCATTTTATTGGAGATTTGGCAAACAGTCTATAGATTTCAAATCTAGCCCAGGTCTGTAGTGATCAAAAGAAATTAAAATTGCGTCATTCTTACAATAAAATGTGATATTGCAAGTTAGCTTTCAAGTACAGCAGTGATTGCAAGTCAGACCAAAACAAAAGCTACTCAGACTATCTTTTCTATAAAAAAAGGAATCCGCACAGTTCCCACAAGACTGAGTTGGCTCTGGCCAACTCTTGTCTGAAATGTCATTCAAAGCGTGTTGACAAAATTTGTATAAAGAATGCATGCTATTCAGCCAGTTCTGCCTACTTGAGCTGAAAGACAGACTACACAGCCTTTTGTTAAAAGGACCAGTAGAGGAGCAAAGAAAAACTGTTTGACCCAACTCATTCAACATTTTGTAAGAGACGTTAAGCTAATCTTGCCATTTTTGTGTACAGTTTTAGTCTCTCTTTCCAGGCAATATTAATGCTCTGTTGGCATACAGGAGTCTTTATGATTACAAACAAGTTCTCTTTCAAGCCAGAGCTGTGAATCTCTCTAATATATATAGAAGTACAGCTAGGTCTTTGTGAAAAGCAAGCCTAGGATAAATTAGGCCATTCTTGGCCTATTTCTGTTCTACCCAATCAATAAAAACTCTTGGGTATTTGTTACAGGCACAAAAAGAAGGTATAAAAAGGTTTACAAAAATGCCACTTGCCTCAATCCAATCACTGCCTCGTTCTTGTTCTGAGCCATAGTGGCCCCACCTCCCACTAGTGACATCAGAGATGAGCTCATGCTGTTTCTTTTAAACATATCCTCGGAGCAAGAGCAAGAGGAGAGTTTGGCTGCCCATGTTCTTCAGTGCCTATAAGACCCGCGTGTTTTGAAGAACCCACTGACACCAGTGGTCAGCCTCTTTGCTTTGTCCTAATGCACAAGGTGGATGTGCCCTATAAAAAGCAGTTACACTTAATATGCAAAATGCCTGACTCTTCTGGGGTCCTGTTACTCTGCAGCCAACTCACAACATCTGTTCCTCAGTTTCCTCCTTGCTTCCCCATCTGTACAGAATGGGGATAATACCTACCTTTGGCAATTGCCTTAAGACTTGAATCAAGACGTGTTATTGTAGAAGTCCAAGGTGTTACAGCAATTCATGTGTGCAATATTTTAACCCAGATATTTAAAAAGATACCTGATGGAAGTAAGTGTGTTCATCATATTTATATAAATCAGTGGCCCCCAATCTTTTTCGTCTAGCGGGTGCCAGACGACGAGCCACGGAGGACTGTGGCAGCGGACGAGCATCCACCGAAATGCCGCCGACAAGCAGCGTCATCCAGAGGTGTCGCTGCCAAAAATCGGGGGCATTTCGGCGAATGCTCATCCACCGGCCAGTACGCGGGTGCACTTAGACGCCATGGTGCCCATGGGCACCACGTTGGGGACCCCTGATATAAAGAGTAGAACCTCAGAGTTACAAACACATTGGGAATGGAGGTTGTAACTCTGAAGTATTCGTAACTCTGAACAAAAGGTTATGGTGGATCTTTCAAAAGTTTACAACCGAACATTGACTTAATACAACTTTACTGTGCAGAAGAAAAATGCTGCGTTTATCCATCTTAATTTAAATGAAACAAGCACAAAAACAGTTTCCTTACCTTGTGAAATCTATTTTCTTTTAAACTTTCCCTTTTTTTTTTAGTAGTTTACGTTTAACAATGTATTGTACTTGCTTTTCTTATTTCCATCTCTCCTGCTGCCTGATTGCGTACTTTCGGTTCCAAATGAGCTAATGTGATTGACTGGTCAGTTTGTAACTCTGGTGTTCGTAACTGATGTTCTACTGTATATTCAGTTATTAAAAGAATTTGCCCTTAATACACAACCCTCATATTGTCGTGTACACCTATATTAGGTCGACTTACAGCCACTGCAGTAATTACTGCGGAGTTCATATCCACACTACCCTCCTTCTGTCAGTGGTGCACATTCCACCGACTTAAGAGGGACCGTGTGGGGAGCGTGGAGCCAGGACCCCGTAGGCAGCCTGGCTCCGCAGGAAGAGGATTTTCTTGTCAATTTCACAGCTCTAGCCTGGAGCCATGAAATTGACAAGAATGACAGCCAATAGCTGACATAAGTAAAGCAGCATCTACATGGACAATGTCGCCCTAATTATACCAATATAAGCCCTACGCCTCTGGTGGAGGTAGAGTTAGGCCTTGTCTACACTATAAAGTTTTGTTAGCAAAAGCGGCCTTTTGCTGACAAACAGGGGAGATGTACACACTACAAAGCTACTTTTGGTGGCAAAACTCTGCTGTTTTGCCAACAAAATAAAACCACCTCAATGAGAGGCATAAAGCTTTTTGCAGCAAAGTCAAAGTGACAAAGCATCAGAGTAGACACTGCTGTTTGTTTTGTCCACATAAGTGGCTTCCACCAGTATCCCACAATGCCTGCTGTAACTGCTCTGCTCACTGTTTGGATCTCTGCTGCCCTGCAGGCATGCGCCCCTCCCCTTTCAAAGCTACCTGAAGTATCTGACAGCTGAGCATGCTGCTCCATTTGGAGAACAAAGAGCAAATTTAAATTTTATTAGAGAATATTTAAAAAATAAACGATACAAAAAATTTGAGGCGTCAGTTATTAACGTGGAATGCCCCTATTCTGCCCTGCACTTGGGGGGGGGGGGAGGGGGGGGGAGAAGAGGACACCAAGGCCTGATGTGGGGGGAGTGTCCCCCTCCCCCTGCCTCAGGATAGGTCTTTCAGCCTGCTGTCTTCCCCGCCCCAGACACACCTCTCTCTCCCCCCCCCACACCACCACACACACACACACACACACTTCAGTCCTCAGCTGCTTTTTCAACCTAGTAGGATGTCCCTGGAGAAACCTGCATCACGTGACGCTATATGTGCCCCATGAGGCATTGCAAACCCTTCCCAAAGCACCCTGCAGCCAGTTGCACAGTGGGATAGCTACCCACAGTGCACTGCTCCGTGTCGATGCAAGAGCTGCTAGCGTGGATGCCCTCTGCCGACACAAGGAGCTAGTGTGGACGTGCAACAGCGGTTTTAATTAAAGCGCTTTAAATTAAAGCGGAATAACTTTTGCTGACAAAACTTTGTGGTGTAGACAAGGCCCTATTATGTTGGTGTAGTGGAGCAGTTTTATTGGAGGGAGTAAGACTGTAGTGTGTACAATGATAGAGTTAGGTCGACATAAGCTGCCCTATGTTGATCTAACAGTGTACTGTAGCTCAGGGCTCATTCTACAGTATGTCCCTCTACATCAGTAGAAAGACAAAAGTCACTAATCTAGACAAGACATATCATCAGCTTAAGGTAAGACATTACCCACATGAAAGGGTTTTAAACAGCTCATTCTTCACAGGACAGCACATCAGCAATGGAAGAAACTAGCAAGGTGGCACAGTGAAACCTTTCCAGGACGCTCTACTATACCTCTGGCACCCAGAGAATGAAACTCAATATAAAGGGAAAGATTCATAATCACTTGGAAATGGGCTTCACTAGAGAAACGTGGGCCCCAGGGATACTAATCAGCCTCTCTCATACCCTTTGCAATATAAGCCATTAAAGTCATTACCATTGCCCCTTGATTCCAGGCTGTTATTGTCTCCTTCCCTTTGTAATCCCCTAGCAGGGACAGATGCCCAATATTTAAAGTCTCAGAGTGAGATTAATAATTATTAAATGACTGAGTAATTTCGTAAGATACTGCAACCTCACAGAAGGTGCACTGAGTTCTAGCAGAGGCTCATTATGGGGGAGATTATGTTCGTAAATGTGTTTATTGTGTTCACCATACTGAGAGGACAACCCATGAGCGTCTCTGCTGGAGAGAATAAGGCAAATATCAAGAGCAGTAAAGGCTGGGTGAATGCACTAGTGGATATTTGATAGACATACCATTTATTTGTTAGTTATCTCTAACATAAAAAAAGTGGCCAATTATTATTATTATTTTTAAGGATCTTTGCTTATTTATTGTGGCCAAGTTCAAAGGCAACAGTCAGGCTTTAGAATACCCCATTCTGATATGCCCTGTACAAAGTCGGAAGAGAAACGGTTCATGACGTGAAGAAGAGCTTACAATCTACAATGGTTTCACACACATGCACAACTGACCTGGTCAAATAGCTGTTTGCCTGTAGTGTTGGGCTGGATGGCAAACTCCAGCTCCGCATCCATAGTGGTAACTCGAACATTGAGCTAAAGGGAAAATAAGTAGAGTGATTTAAAAAATATTGAAAAACCATACAACCAGTGTGAACTATATGTATATTTCATAGAACCAGTACTGTACATGTTTTTAAGCATTATTTCCAATAAAAAAAAATGCTTAAAGGCATCATAGGCACCTTCACCTCACTGAGGATGAGCATTAACAATGGCTCCAATCTCTCGCTCTCTTTTAAAAATAAAAAGACTATTTACATTTTAGTGTATTCCTCAATTAGAGTTTTGTGTTATCACATAGACAAAGTTAATTAAGGGCACTGACTTCACTGGCTTATCCAGATTGCTCCACAGGTTTTGTTACTCAGCCTGGAATTGGATTGGACTTCTGGTTAAATGAGAAAACATTTTAGTGTTGATTGCTTTTGAGCACAGCACATGGTGAGCAAGGACTGCATGCTGCATTTAAGACACCCCTTAATCCTAAAAGAATGTCATAATGACCAAATTAAATTTCGAAGTTTAAAATTATATGTTCAGCTCCCCTTTATGCTAGAGCTAGATTTAACATAAGGTTTTAAAGGTAAAAGGCAGTTGATTATTCTTCCAAGCCAATCAGCATTAATCCAATGAACGTCAATTATTATGCTTATAACTGATCTGCTGAGCATGTAAAAAGGCATTAAGGGAGGTTTAAGAACACTGTGGAACAAATATTTTAATAATAAATCTGATTGTGTTTTTTCCAAAGGCAAAAGGAGAAAGGTGATCAAGTGTATAAAATAGAAAGGTCAGTACTGTATGCAGAATACTAGAGATATTTTACTAGTAACAAAGAAATTGTCTATTAATTAAAAAAAAAAAAACCACACCAGGAAAACAGCAACCAAGCCTGCAGGAAGGATCATAAGGAGCCGCACAGTAGTGGCAGCTCAGAAAAGGATTGTCTGAAGGTACGATAGAACAATACTGTCACCTAAAAAGTACTGCACTTTGCACACCTCAGGAAGACTCCTCCCTCCACCCCCAGGGTTGCAACATAAATATCGGTAAGGGAGAGGTAATAAACCATGAGAACAAGAACTTGAAACCACAGACAGTTTTGCTACACAAGATGAGGGATAGGGGATGTAATGCTCTCCTCTTCCTTCTTTGTTCCACCATTTGCTTCCTGTATAATCTGCATTTCTAAAATAACGCAAGGATATTTTTATTTGCCAGCTACATATTGTACAGCTTGGTGTATTTTTCCTCCTCCTTAGGGTGAAAAGATGGACAGATCATTTTACGAATACAACACTACAGAAAGCCAAAACTAACAGAACAGAAAAGTCTGCTATAGGTGACAAGTATCAGAGGGGTAGCCGTGTTAGTCTGAATCTGTAAAAAGCAACAGAGGTTCCTGTGGCACCTTTAAGACTAACAGAAGTATTGGGAGCATAAGCTTTTGTGGATAAGAACCTCACTTCTTCAGACTCAATACTTCTGATAGTCTTAAAGGTGCCACAGGACCCTCTGTTGCTATAGGTGAGGAACTTGTATACCAGTGACATTTCAAAATATTTTTAGACTGGGATTAAGAGGTGGAAGAGGAATATCTGCCCTTTTGCACAGTGTTTCAAGTTTAAATAGCTTTCAGCTACTTAAAAATAATGTAGATACTGGAGACCGCCCTTGAAAATTATAATTTATATATGAAACTACACTTATGTCAACTGTAAAATATTGGCAATACTAGTTTTAATGTATTTAATTACAAAATGGAACACCTTCAAGTTAAAACGTAAGACACTTTCAGTGAGTTACATAGGCTCCAAGAGTCATTAAAATAACAAGTTATTAGAAAAAACTCTCTCCATTCCTTCTTTCCAGTTATTTACCTATTGAAGAATCAACAGTTGCACAATTGTGTATCTGCCGTGGCCAAACCCTAGAAGCGGTCTGCTAGATGACCCAATGCCTTTAAGGGTTTGTTCAGATAAAATGATACTGTTTAAAAACAGTCAAGCATGAGAGAATTTTGCAGGTTCTAGATTTCTTTTCAACTGAATCTAAACTTTTCGAAAACTTCTTTTCCACCCTAGCTCTAGTATTTGCAGAGTTCTGGAATGCTTTAAAATATGAGACAGTACCCAATTTCCACGCTTAAAAAAAAAAAAAAAAGTATTTTTCCTGTCAAAAGGGAAGGAAGGATTTTCCAACGCAATGTGCACTAGAGGTACGGGGGGGAGGGGAAGAGACATTGAAAGCTGAAAGTAAGCTCTATTTAGAAATGGCAAGACCAAAATTTGAAGATCTAACCCCTGCCAAATAAGAAATCTTCTTGCCCACCCCCTGCAACACAGGAACGTCAGATAACATTATATACTAATCTCTCCCCACACCCTCTGAGGAATGCATACATTCGTAATCCTTACATACAATACAAAGCTGCAGTTCCTTTAGATTATTTACACTTTTGGCTGAAAGCCACATTGTGGGGTAAAGTACATTTTTGCGGAGATTTTAAGGAGGTTGAAAGGATATTTTCCCTACCACCACAGAGCTGAATCCTACTGCCTTCCTATACATGGCATTCCAACTGACATCAAGTTACAGGTCTTGCTTTAGTAGCAACTAGCACATCATTACTGTATGAGTGGGGGGAATATTAAGAGTTCTTTAGCTCCCTAGTTTGAAAGGATATCAAAGATTAAGTACTCAGATAGCGAGATATCCTCCTGGTTATACTTAATTTTTAAGAAGCTACAGAAACAGCCACACAATCAGCTACTGCTTATAAAGGTCCCACATCTCACATTTATTTTTAGTTGTTTGAACAGGGGTTAGCTGTAAGAACATAGGGCAAAACTGTTACATGTAAACTATCTGCTCTCTGTTGCAGTGGGCTATACCGTAATGCTAAACATGTATTCCACTGGCTGCCTGATTCATCCAAATATTAATTTTCCCTACACTGAGACAAGGTTAGTGAACCCTCTCATTCTGCATTTCAAAAAAGGTTCATGATCAACTAAGTGGCCAGCAGAGCTAAGGAAGAACTTGGCTCTGGGGCCTGGATATCTGTCAGTGCCAAAGAGGTCAGACAAGGACCACTCATTGATCTCTAGAAAGAGAAACATTATGCTTTCAATTGTCCACTGTACTTTCAAGGATCCGTGGCCTTCCTGGTAAGGCTACAGAGTCTTCCATCTAAGAGGTCCCCCTGCACTTCCTGCCTCCCAGTAAGCCTTATTCTCAACAAGAACTCTGTGGTCCGTCTGAAAGCTGATTCTGGAATATTCACACGGAGACATGGTACAAGTTTTTGGTCTCGGAGGCAAGGTAACAAAGGCGGTGTCGAGAGCCTAAGCCTTCTTGAGACCCTTGGTGGGAGTCAGGGATTACAAGGCTTTTTTCCCCCCATAAGGTGAGGTCAATGCCAAAGCTGTAATCAGCAAGGCCCATAAGAAAGTAGTGGCCACAGATGAGAGCCAAAGCAAACAGGCTGACAATCTAAATTGCTTAGGTACAGACAACTGGAGAAGATGCTATGGTGGGAGCAGACAAATTAGTAGTCTATTAGCAACAGAAACCTCAGTGGAAGGGAGTTAAGGAGGAAGCCTGATGCATAAGAGGGAGACTTCCAAATGGGAAGTCATCTCTGCATGGGGACACCATGACAGCTCACCATTTAGGACATCCCTAGTAAATCTTGGCATTATCCCAAAACTGAAATTTGGCCCTTAGCTAAGATAGAAAAACCCACCAATATGGTAGCAGCTCAGACAAGTAAAGGGATAATGTACGTACCATACACAGTGTATGAAATATTTACACTTTAGCATATACAAGTGCTAAACAGCAAGATGCTGTCTTTCCACATTTAGGCCCCAATTCTGCAAACACTTATTCACATTGAGTAGGTTATTCACATGTATAGAATTAAGTAGGCATTATATATTATATATGTATTTAAGTTTACAGGATCAGGGCCTTAAACAAATGTATTAAATATTTTGTGTTGTGTTTTCATATACAGAAATTAAAAAAAAAAACCCAAAACACATGGCCTGGCCTGTGCAGAGACACTCTTGTGCACTCAGAGTGGAAAAAAGATGAGGAGAATGAACACACCCCACCCCACAGCCAGAGAGAGAACTGTGCAAGTGATGAACTATATAATCATTTCCTCTCTTAGCTTTTCAGCATGATCATAAAATAAGTTTACACTCAGCCTTGAGTCAAACTGTTCAGGTTTAAGATCACAGTTTTTAAGATCACAGTTTTTACAAGCCTCATCTACTGTACTATGGAATACTAAGCCTATGATTTAGACTTGAACAATGTCTGCTCTGAACAACCTACTTGTTATTGGGACAGAAAAGTGGAAGTATGAAGAAAAGTTTCATTCAGGCCCATACATAAACAAGGCTGCTCTGCTCCTACCTACTTAATCCAGTTTCAGATCAGCAGTATCTTTTTAAGTAGGGCCCTACCAAATTCACGGTCCATTTTGATCAATGTCATGGTCACAGGATTTTAAAAATTGTAAATTTCATGATTTCAGCTATTTAAATCTAAAATTTCACAGTGTTGTAATTGTACGGGTCCTAACCCAAAAAGGAGTTGTGTGGCTGGGGCAGGGGAAGGGTCACGAGGTTATGGGGGGTGGGGTGGGGGGGGAGAGAAGAGAAGGGTTTCTGGTACTGCTATCCTTACTTCTGCGCTGCTGCTAGCAGCAGTGCTGTCTTCAGAGCTGGGCAGCTGGAGAGCAACGGCTGCTGGCTGGGAGCCCAGCTCTGATGGCAGAGCTGCTGCCAGCAGCAGCAGTGCAGAAGTAAGGGTGGCACAGTGTGGTATTGCACCCTCACTTCTGTGCTGCTGCGGGGGACACACGCTGTCTTCAGAGCTTGGCCACAGCCGCAGCTCTCCGGCCACCCAGGCTTGAAGGCAGAGCAGAAGTAAGGGTGGCAATACCACGATCCCCCTGAAACTCCCTTTTGGGTCAGGACCCACAATTTGTGAAATGCTGGTTTCCCCCCATGAAATCTATATAGTATAGATTAAAGACCAGATTTCATGGTCCATGACGTGTTTTTCATGGACATGAATTTCGTAGGGCCTTATTGTAGAAGCCGTGGTAGTTTCAATAGAAACCTTTTGTTTTCCAGGTAACCTGTCAATTATAAGGGTCTTAAAGCATTAATGTTTTGTTTTTTTTTTAATAAGCCATATCCTAGGGCAAGATATCATCTTTTAACAGAAGGGTGTTACAAATTCCTTTTTAAAATTGAACTTAATTGAGTGTATGAAAAATTGCCATAAATCCTGCAACACTGGATCAGTGGTATGATCCATCTCTTCTGTTTGCCTATTTGAGCATTGGCCTGCCAAACCCAGGGTTGTGAGTTCAATCCTTGAGGGGGCCATTTAGGGATCTGGGGCAAAAAATTGTCTGGGGATTGGTCCTGCTTTGAGCAGGAGGTTGGACTAGATGACCTCCTGAGGTCCCTTCCAACCCTGATATTCTATGATTCTATGATTTCTGGCCACAGTTAATTCCAAGAAGGCACCCACCTTACAACTGGGCCAGGTTAACCACTGTATAGCCAATTGTTGTATGCTGTACCCAGAGGGGAGGAGGAAAAAAACAAAAACAAAAACAAAACCACACGCTAATAGTCATCTTACACTCTGATACATGAGATCCTTTACATTAGTAACATCTGTGATTTTGTAAATTAAAAGACCGTAAAGTTAGGCAACACACTTATTTCTTTCCTTCAGCAGTAAATCCCATAGGATACAGGGCAATAATTTAAACACCAGTAAAACACAATAAGTACATTATACAGAGCAACTCCTTGTCAGATGATGGGAAGGACTTATCAGTTTTTACTAGGGCTGTCAAGTGATTTAAAAAAATTGTGATTAATCACGATATTAAACAATAGAATACCATTATTTTAAATATTTTGGGATGTTTACTACATTTTCAAATATATTAATTTCAATTACAACACAGAATACAAAGTGTACAGTGCTCACTTTACATTTATTACAAATATTTGCACTGTAAAACAAATGTTTCAATTCACGTCATACAAGTACTGTCATGCAATCTCTTTATCATGAAAGTTGAACTTACAAATGTAAAATTGTGTACAAAAAAAACCTGCATTCAAAAATAAAACAAACAATGTAAAACTTTAGAGCCTACAAGTCCATTCAGTCCGACTTCTTTGTCAACCAATCACTCAGACACACAATGCTGCCCGCTTCTTGTTTACAATGTCACCTGAAAGTGAGAACAGGCATTCGCATGGCACTGTTGTAGTTAGTGTTGCAAGATACTTAGATGCGTTCAAGATTCATGTACCTTCATGCTTCAACCACCATTCCAGAATACTTGCGTTCATGCTGATGATGGGTTCTGCTTGATAATGATCCAAAGCAGTGCAGACTGACGCATGTTCATTTTCATCATCTGAGTCAGATGTCACCAGCAGAAGGTTGATTTTCTTTTTTGGTGGTTTGGGTTCTGTAGTTTCCGCATCTGAGTGTTGCTCTTTTAAGACTTTTAAAAGCATGCTTCACACCTCGTCCCTCTCAGATTTTGGAAGGCACTTCAGATTCTTAAACCTTGGGTCAATTGCTGTAGCTATTTTTAGAAATCTCACATCGGTATCTTCTTTGCATTTTGTCAAATCTGCTGTGAAAATGTTCTTAAAACAAACATGCTGGGTCATCATCCGAGATTGCTAGAATATGAAATACACCTCTACCGTGATATAACGCGACCCGATATAACACAAATTCAGATATAACGCGGTAAAGCAGCGCTCGGGGGGGGGGGGGGGGAGGAGAAAAGAAGAGAGGCTGCGCACTCCAGTGGATGAAAGCAAGTTCGATATAACGTGGTTTCACCTATAACGCGATAAGATTTTTTGGCTCCCAAGGACAGTGTTATATCAAGGTAGAGGTGTATATGCAGAATGCGGGTGAAACAGAGCAGGAGACATACAATCCTCGCCCCAAGGAGTACAGTCACAAATTTAATTGACACTATTTTTTTAAATGAGCATCATCAGCATGGAAGCATGTCCTCTGGAATAGTGGCCAAAGCATGAAAGGACATACGACTGTTTAGCACATCTGGCACGTAAATACCTTGCAGAGCCAGCTACAAAAGTGCCATGCAAACACCAGTTCTCACTTTCAGGCGACATTGTGAATAAGAAGCAGGCAGCAGTATCTCTCATCAATGTAAACAAACTTATTTGTCTTAGCAATTGGCTGAATGAGAAGTAGGATTGAGTGGACTTGTAGGCTCTAAAGTTTTACACTGTTTTGTTTTTGAGTGCAGTTATGTAACCAAAAAAAAAATATCTGCATTTATAAGTTACACTTTCACAATAAAGCGATTGCATTTCAGTACTTGTATGAGGTGAATTGAATACTATTTCTTTTGTTTATCATTTTTACAGTGCATATACTTGTAATCAAAAACAATATAACGTGAGCACTGTGAACTTTGTATTCTGTGTTGTAATTGAAATCAATATTGAAAATGTAGAAAAACATCCAAAACTATTTAATAAATTTCAATTGGTATTCTATTGTTTAACAGTGCAATTAATCACGATTGATTTTTTTGAGTTAATCATGTGAGTTAACCGCGATTGACAGTCTAGGTTTTACTCTAAAGTTCTGAATAGTTCAGTCAAGTCATCTGTTAACTCTATCTTCCTTGTGGTCAGAAATTCTAGTCTTTACTATTCCTTATACAGTGAGGTTTATTACAGCTTTCCTTAACATATTCTTTTTGAGTTTTAAGCTACATCTAAATAATAGGCAATTAAAAAATATTATGGTTGCAATAAGATGGAGAGAGTGTGCAAGCCATGCAAACATTTCCCCATTATGCATTATACACAAGAAAACTTGTGCTCTTTCAGTAGCAAAATTCTCATCTCTGACACAACATGACAGAAGTCCAATTTCTGCCCTCCCAAGACACAAATAATTCCTATGGTCTTTGATATAAGTAGTATCTGGGCATAGAACCACATAGTAAAATTCCCCTCTCAGATCTGCACTAAGTTTTTACAGGTGGTAATCTCACCTCAGCCTTAGCAACGACCAATAGCTCTTTCTGTAAACAGGTCTAAATATCTGCTATTAGCAGTAGTGCTTTCATGTTACAAAATATCAGGAAGGGCACTCCCCTCTACTGACATTCACATATTATTAGTGTTGGTTGGTTCAGGACCAAAAGTACAGAAGTGAGAATCATTTTTATCACAAGTCTTGAGCTGATATTTTAAATATAGCCCCAGCTTTTGGAAACAAGTTATTATGGAAGAATCTCAGCTTTGATTTTAAAAAAGTAATTTTTAGGCCTCATGGATGCAGAGAAAAAGCTTGAAAAAACATGAACCCTAAAAAGGCTCTAAAACCAGAAGGCAAGCAAACCCCAGATTTATTTTTTTTAAATCAGCATTGTTAGGCCAATTTTTTGGGTCCAACTCATGATTTTTAAACATTTGATAATAGCAGTATGAAGAATATGTCCAGTATGGACTGAAAAATGGCTAATAAGATGTGCACCTGCTGGCCCAAAGATAGAGAAAGCACAATATAGTTCACAATATAATCAGAGGACTGTAGAAGACTGGGAGCTCATGAACATAGTTTTAAGTGTTTTCTTCTTCCACTCCTAAACTGGTGACACAGAAAGTGACCTACTTAAACAGGGGTGGGGAACCCCATGGCCCGCAGGCCTGATTTGGTCCACTGCTTAATTTCATCCAGTCCACAGCAAGTCTCCGCACCGCAGGACAGCAGCACTGAGCTTCAGTCCACCCCTCCGCAGGGCTGGAGCCGCAAGCACTGGCTTGCCCCTCTGCGGGGGGAAAGCTTGGCTTGCCAGGCCGTTAAAAATCCTGTCGGCTCCGCGCAGCTCTCAGAAGAAGCCAGCATGTCCGTGCAGCCTTGATAGGCCCTGCGCCTAGGGGAAGCTCCACGTGCTGCCCCCGCCCCTGGCTCTGCAGCTGCCATTGGCCAGGAACCGTGGCCAATGGGAGCTGCAGGGGCGGTGCCTGTGGGTGGGGGCGCCTCTGCCTAGGAGCTGGACATGGCGGCCGCTTCTGGGAGCAGCGCAGAGCCAGGGCAGGCAGGGAGCCTGCCTTAGCCCCACTGTGCTACTTAAACAGGGTAAGGTAAGGTACCACCTGAGGTAAGCGCCTCCCAGCCGGAGCCCGCACCCCTAACCCCCTGCCCCAGGTTAGAACCCCCTCCTGCAACCTAACCTCCCAGACCCCACATCCCCACCCCAACCCCCTGCCCCAGCCCTGAGTCCCCTCCCAAATCCGGTGCCCGCACCCTGAATCTCCTCCTGCATCCCAACCCACTGTCCCAGCCCCAAGCCCCCTCCTGCACTCCAACCCCCCCCCCAGTCCCATCCCAGAGCTCACGCGCGCACACACCCCCACACACACACCCCCCCAGGGCTGTGTGTGACCCATGATTGATTTTTTCTGTGGGTCAATGGCCCCTGATACAAAAAAAGGTTCCTCACCCCTGTACTAAAGAAAAGAGGCCTCACTGTACACACAAGAGTCGTACTGATTCAACTAACTAGGTTTAGAAACTGGGTAGTTAAAATTCTGTGCAAACCTGATTGTGCAGACACTTCTGAATAGATTTTTAATTTGAAATTATTCAAGAACATCCACACCAGGGGGGTTACACTGATTTGACTACGCCAGTCTCTAAATAGACTGAAATTGGTACAACTTGTGTTTAGATAAGGCCAAATGTTCAGAAGCTACAGAGAAAACAGTAGAGGCAGACGCCTGTAGTTGCACAGGACCCCAATGAAGTAAATGGAACTCCACACTGATTTCAAGCCACATGTTCTCTTTGTAGGATTAGGTCCTTAGCAATCTAGAAGACCTCTTAAAGTCGCAGCAGATTTTGAAATAAAATGCTATAAAGCATAAAATGCAGCTTAGTGTTAAAACAGCTTTTATGCTATTGTCTACTACACTCATCACTGGGTATTTTTGTTGTGTGTTTCAAGAATGGGTTCCAGACTCCTTGTAACTTTTACACCTTGCAGGGCCAGTTTGTTGGTTTTACTAATCCCTCATTAAGGGCCATTAAACTCAAGACATCTTCCCTCTCTCCATCTCTCTTTTAAATAGGTCACCCACAAGAAGAGGAAAAATATTTGAGTTTGTGACCTTTTTTACTTCTTTACATAGTGCATAAATGGGGCCTGAAAGGTTTATTCTGAAGACGATTTGGGGGAAAGAGGGGATGGTACATAGGATAAAGGTCTTCTCTACTGCAGAGGACACCAATGTCTGGAAAATAAGAACCATCACAAGATTAGAGTATGAAAGCTGAAGCAGTTGAGGAGGCAAGGGATTTTTTAACCAGATTTTAAATCTATGGTTTGTATTTGAATTCTTCAGCAAAGGCTCACACAACTATCAATTTGAACTATAATGTTTAAGGAAGATTTAAGCTTTTTTAAAAAAAAAATAAAAAAAAGTCAAGAACTAGTCAGGGCTAATCCATGATCTATTTGTTTTAATTCTTGATTTTGTGGCCAAAGAGAAAAGCGTTCTTTTCTACTCAGTTTTCCATTAGGCTTGTATTTTCACTTCAGTAATGGAATGAAGTCATGTGCTATGTGTGCTCCTTTGAAACATTACTTTATTTCTGAACCAAAGTTCTTCAAAATACATAAAAGGCAGCAAGTCTGATGTTTTTAGTAGCATAAGCTGTTTGATTTAGCATGTGAGCATGCATACCCGCTGAAAAATTTCAGAATGGAATTTTAACCCAGTCTTTTGAAACAGTTGTGTTGTAAGCAATAAGCACAAAATTAGGCATTATCCCCTTAAAATAGTTAATATGTAACCCAACATTGCCTATAGAATAAAAAACTCCTCTTGAAAAAGTCTATTGAGACAGGAGTAGGAGAAGATGTTTATGGAAACTACCACTGTTTCCAGTCACTCCCTCCTTGATCATCTTTTATTTCAATGTTGTTGCTCACTGAAGTAGTCAGTCTGTCTTGATATTTTAAGTTTTTTGGATTCAGTAGAAAGATCAAGGAAGACATTTGACAGAGAATGTCATACACATCTTTTGAAGTGTTCTGTGCCAGTATAGTACAAAAGAAAAGTCGACTAATTTATAATGCTTGGACTTTAATGTGGATTTTAAAGGTTATACTGTCCTCTGTGACCCTATTGTCCCTCCCCTGAAGTTCTATGGCACTGCTCTGGAGGAAGTCAGTCTTCTGTGTACCTGTGAGCCAGGAAACAGCCAGCACTACTTTCACCTTTGTCTGCCTATCCTCCCCTTTCCTATACAAGGATCCAAGTTCAATTTCCTCTGAAAGTGCCAGCCTCCAACTGCCCCAGGTAACAAATATCAAGTTCAGATTGGCTTAAAACTTTAAGTGCTTGCTGGCAGTTTCGGTGGAGAGAGGGGAAGAAGAGAACAACTGCAACACACATACGTAGACAGATAACATGGTAAGTAACATGGCTAGACTGGCACTAACGTTACAGAATATGGAAATACTTCTTAGTCATACAGCATGCTATGAACTTGTCCTTGCCAGATGGGACTCATCTATGTCTCTAAAATAAATGACACTATCAGATTGCTAAGAGATACCTACCTCTATACAAGATAGTCATTTCTATGATGCAACATCTGCTTGTTAACACTGAACATTCCGTCTCAGATATTAGTTTCTGCTAAATGTTTCTTCTCCCATTACAAGCAAATGTGGGCATTAGGTCATATTCACCCAAATCTCCCCTCTTCCCCCCCACCCTCCTCTCTCACAACATGCAGTACAATTAAAGTTATTTTTCAGTGTTTACAAAGCAGATTTAGAACACCAATTACCAATATTTAGACAGTGGATAAAAATTCAAATTGGACAGGCTGGACTTTGTCACAGACCTTTTGTGCCTTTCAGGGCAAGGTGGGAGAAACATGCTGAAAGTAAATACAGCAGCTCAATAGCCTTAGGAAGTTCAATTTTTTTTAAAAAGTATATCTGTAGCTTCAGATTGTCCCATATGTTTACTATGTCTAATTTACTATGCTTCAAGGGCAATTTTTCTAACAAGAAAGCTATCAGTTTTAATACAGTAACTCATGCCTTCTTAAATGTCATGTTAGTACACAGTAGTACCTACCTACTTACATTTATAATTTAAATAAGAGTTCCTGTACCGGCACTATCCTAGAAACAGATCTAGGAGTCACAATCCGAAATCTACACCAGGCTAATTATGTAAATTTGTGGAATCTCAGCTAAATAGTACTTTAAAGAATGAGGGTCAAGGAATTTGTCATTTTCCAGCTGAGGCATACTTCCCCTTTATTATATAAATAATGAAAGCTCTTTTGACAGTGAAAGGATTCAAAGCAACATGATCCATGAATTTTAGCTACCGTTCTATAGAAGGGTGGCAAGAGACGACTATAAAAGAAACACTGTTACAAGCTATATAACACGTTTACTAGGGCTCTGTGAATTAAACAGAATAAATTTTTTTTTAAACTTTCAAATGTTAGTCGGTCACAGGCAGAACACTTATCAGTGCAAATTAGTGAGGTTTTACTTTATTCAATAAGTGGCAGATAGGCAGGATTTGGTTCCCTAAACTTTTTATTGGCCCTAAAGCATTTAAAAAAAAAAAAAAAAAAGATAGCACAATTACTGACAATGTTATTTTCTTACATAAAGAAACGAGAGGGTGAGAGAAATGGGAATATGGCAATGCAAAGTGTTGCCTAGAATACAGCCTCCTTTACAGGAGAATTTGTGGTTCTAGGGTGGCTAGTCCAGGGCCCCAATCTTCTATTACCCTACCCGCATGTAATTATTTATGCCTCGGCAAAGTGAGTGTAAAATGCCAACAAGTCAGAATGGTCATTGTCACAGTTCAGGGCAAGGACATCTGTATCCCCCCTCAGTGATCCAGCAAGGGCACCCACTTTCAGGCTTCTAGATTCCAAGCCATTGCTCTTAGGTGGACACCCACCTCTCTCTCTCTCTCTCTCTCCTGACCAGGATATTTCCAGGCTGAACAGTTCCCTGCCTTCACTGTGTTATTCCCAGCAAAAGAGAGTCTGACTAAACAAACCTTCTTCATTACTCTTCTCAGACATGAAACAAGGTCATTGCTAGTTAGAAGTTACTACACAGTTCTCTCTAAGCAAGCATATTTTATTAAGGTAAAAGGTCTACAGAGAAAACATTAAAAAACAATAAAGGAACCTACACACACATCAATAAGATTACCAGAGATCACTCCCATCCATCTACACAAGGGCTCTGGTTGGTGTCAGTCCTTCCAATGCTTCCCTAAGGACTCGGGGTCCTGTCCATTTACTGGGCCTGTTTAAAACCAGGCTATTTATCCTTTTTGTCTGTTGATCCATGGAGAATCCAGATTGGGTCTTTGAACTGTCCTCCTGTAACAGGTGATCACCAGACAAAAGGTCTCCCCGAGTGAAGTTTCATAGTCTTAGATTGTAGGTGGGGGGTTGCAATCCCCTCTTGCCCAGTACTTCCTAGCAATTCCACTTCTCAGATATTGTCCCAAAAGATCAATTGTCTGCGCTATATTGGTCAATGTAATCTTTTGAAGTTCACATCATCTCCCAGAGATTAAATTAATCCTTCTTCCTCCTAGCGAAGTTCCATACAAGCCCACAATAGTACACAAACATATGCATTTTCAATACAATGGGCCCCAAAGCTATTAAACATCATTCAGTAAGGTTTAACTTAATTCCATAGGGTTTGCCCAAGATATTGTAGGACACTGTTTTACACTTAGTTTCCACTGTTGTAAGTAACTTCAAGGTGCACAAAAACGGAGACCTCTGGTCTGGAAATTCTAGAATTATAATCTCAACAAATCGAGCTGGTCAAACATCAAAGTTTTTTGGAGCGAAAAAGACTTTTTTGGGGGGAGGGGAGGCGTAAAGACTCGTTCCTGTTCTTCAGCCAGCTATATTAAGGCCAACTTGGCTCTTCAGCCCAAGTTAAATAAATGGGCACTATTTCAGTTTAATGGGACAGTGTCTGGGATAGAAACTCAAAACAGAGTCCTCTCTGGTCTATATGGATATTAGAAAATATCAGCCAGTTTTTAAAAAAGAATGCAGGTTTGCACTGTGTCCTTGGCCAAAACATCCTACCCTATTCCACTGACATGCAACAAAACCATGTGACTGTACAGCTGCTGCCCTCTATCCCAGAGGTGGCTGAATTTCAGTGGAGCTTTATGTAAATAGCTCAAGTGTTTGGGAACCTTTTGGCTGCAAAGTGTTAGATTACATGCACACACAGATATGGCTATGATATCTATGTGATAATTTTAATTGATCCTGCATCAACAGTCTCACATGCATACTGCCCACTAAGCCCTCTCCCTGGGACTTCCAATGTTGACCTCTGAGCAGCTTCAAACAACTGCCCTTTAAAGAAAAACCTACTTCCCAGAGAAACATTTCTCCTCCACTCCCAAACACAAGCTTCCTGCAACCCCTCCCACACTACATTTGTACCAATCTAACACTTTGAACAACAAATATTCAGTCTGAGATGAGTAACAGGTTTAAGGTCCAATGTCTCAAATTTTCATGGCAAAAAAACAACCCCCCCCCCCACACACAATGCTTATCTGTTTCAGGGTTGATGTAAGACCCAATATCAGGTGAAGTACATTGAGATCCTGGGACAAAAGCACTAAATAAGAGTACTAATTACACACACATGCAAATGTGTAAAGGTCATCAAGTAATTTTAGTCTCAGAATCTGACCTACTTTTAAAATTATCAGGTTTTTTGTTGTGTAGTATGTTGTTGTGTAGTATGTCCAAATGGAAGCGTTGAGCTTTTTTCTTTACTAAAAAGTAGCACCCTCCACCGTTTTTTTTTTTTTTTTTTTTTAAGTTTCTAATAAGACAAGACGTTACATTACCATTTCCCAAATACGGCCACGGCAGTTTCCTGGGCAGTGTCGGGGGAAGCATCAGGCCCTCCCTTTCTTCCCTGTTGCTCCTGCATGTGCCACCTCTCTGGAGACAGGTGGGACACACAACGCTTAAGGAGCAAGGTGGGGAGGTGAGGAGACAAGCGGCAAGGACAGGTACAGGTACAAATATATTTATATTACTCATGAGTACTTTTAAACATTAGATTGTTTTGATAGCTAAACCAATCTTGAACAGGATAGTAAAAATCCTGTTCAAGATTGGTTTAGGGTGGGAAATTAAGTGAAATAGACATTGTTGCAAGCAGCTTGTGAACGTCAACATATACAAGAGTTTCGTTAGTTTTGGACTCAAGTCCAGTTACGCCAATCTGATCCCAAGAATTGACGGAGATAAAAAATTCCTTTATGAAACATGAAGGCATGAGTCCATTGTCCTCCACAGTTAAAGGTACATAATGAGGAATAGAGCTGGGTGGGTTTTGGGATGGAGGTATGGAAGGGGAAAAGTTTATCAAGACTATTTTCTCGGGTGTTTAAAAATGAATTCTTCTGACCATACTCACCCCTTTTTAGGGGTTGCTTTCAGGAAAGTAAGAGAGACTAAATTTTAGTGGCATAAATGTAGAGAGAGCCAATCTGACAAATCTGTAGAAGCTAAATATGAAATCTAATTTCCGGTATTCACAAAACTTGTTCACACTTGACTAAATCAGGAAACATACCCGGAGACTTATATGACAAGTCACTGCCCCACACAGTTTGGGGGCAGGGAGGGAAGCATCCAGAGGTAAAGGCCCCACATAAAATAGGAACCAAGACCAAATAAGTCTGAGAAAGTTGTCATCAGCACACAGACCTTCTACCAGCGGAAGACAAGACTAGAATGACTGACTTAACAAACCATTACACAGGACTTGCTCAACTCTGATCAGAAAAAGAATTTACTAAAAAATCCAAAATATATGCTGGGGGGAAAAAAAGTAGAGATGAGTCACTAAAAAAAAACTCAATACAGCAAATAAAAGTGACTGATGTTTGTATACAGAGCTTCGGTTGTAGAGCCTAAAAGAACACTTCGGCATCTGTACATGTCAAATGCCTCCTCTTTTGCCATTGTGTCCATATCAATCTCACAGTGCCCTTCACTGGCTTCCTCTCACCTTCCAATTCAAGCTTCTCATGTTCCAAGCCCAACACAACTCACTTCCTGCCAACAACTACACTCTCTCCCTAGTGCCACCTACACGCTTTCTTCTGCTGCCCCTTACATTTGTGGCTTCCCCTCCTTCTATTTACTGAGAAGAGTTTCACCAAACTACACTTCTGCAAACCCTTCCCTAGCAACTTCTTCTACTATTTTGTTTTGTTTTTAAGATAAACAAATCTCAGGCAGAGAGTCTAGGTAAATCCCTTCAGAGCAGGATGGTATCTACTTATACTTGCTCAAATAATTTAGTATGTATAATCTAGGGAACCATTGTCTAGAGGAACTTGTACAGTATTTGGTTTGCTAGCAATTGATTGATAATTGCTACCATCCCAAATGGCTTCCATCCCAGCCTCCAAACACAGATGAATTGGGGACTTAAAGTTGTGCACTAAATAGCTTATTTAAAAGTGCGTCTACCTTCAGAACAGTTACACTTTGTACATATTACATGATTATTGAAAAATCCACAATTTTAGTTTAATTGATTTGGTATTATTTTGGAGCGGTCATAGTACAGTTGATAGTTTTGAATTCATATTATAGCAGTTTCTGTAAGATAAAATGTGCATCACAAGATTCAATAGAAATTCCCTCAAATGTAGCTGAAAGTGTTGGGATAGTGGTAAGGGAAAAAAAGCTATTAAAAAATACAAGCCACTAGAGCAGTAGTATTGCCAGTGTCCTGATTTTAAGCAATGAATCTCTTTGTATAAAATGACAAGTGGAACAAAAACGGTAATGCTCTCTAGACCAGAGGTTCTCAAACAGTGGTCCGCGAGCTCCGTTCAGGTGGTCCCCGGATAGTTCTATCTAAGGTGCGCACCTGGGTGGCCGCACACGAGAGAATGAAGGGCCACCCACCTAATTAGTGGAGCTTCGCCTGCATGGCTCCACTAATTAGGTGCCTGCACCCTGGAGAAGACGCACATGTACGGTGAGGTGGTGGCCTTGCGGGGAATAGGGGGCAGGTGGGAGGGGGCAGTGGGGTGAGAAGCGGGGGTGGGGGGAATTTGGGACATGAGGACTGCGGCGGTCAGAGAAAAAGAGGTGACTTTCCCCAGCTCCAGGGCTGCAGTTGCCAGGGAGAGACCCCCCTGTCCTTCCCAGCCCCAGCTCGGGGGCTGCCGTGGCGAGGGAGAGAGGGCACATCCATTGCATTAGAAAGGTAAGACAACTGATATTAAAATCTGAGTTGTGTGCTTTTATTTGTAGAACCAAAAAATGTTAATAAGCCTTTTTTTTAATATAGTGCTTTTATCCAAAGTGCTTTACAATAGTTAGCCCACGGTACAAAGAACAACATCTGGAAAGATCATTAAGTGGTCCGCCAAGACCCTCAGCAATTTTCAAGTGGTCCGTGAAAAAAATAAAATAGAATAAAATAAAATAAATAGATAGAGAACCACTGTTCTAAACTATGTAAGTTTGTTTCGTTGGTTGTGTTAAGGACTTTTTTTTTTTTAAAAGTGTTTAAATTACTGAATTAGAGCTTTTTAATCAATTTAAAAAGTGACTATTATGAAAAATAAGAGCAATCTGTCATCTCAAAGCCTCCGATCAATGATGGTATGAAATATGAATAGATAAATCATATTTGTTTATACCAGATCACCACATCACTGTAAAGGAGTCAACACCTTACCTACTGTTAACACAAAACAACATACTAAGTTAGATTCTGTCTAACTCCCCTTTAGGAGTCACTAAATCTTCTGGTCAGAGGGCATTAGCCTTTTCTGATCTCTCACAATGCAGTTCCAGCTCTGAAGTGACAGCTTTAATTTCTATCCCACAATGCCCTATAAACTGATAAAGATCCTATTTAATGATAGTAAAGAACAAGGGGCAGGGCTGGGAAGTCCAAACTAATCATCCCTAATTTAAAATTGGCAGACTGAGCAATGAGTTCTAATAAGGTAATCCCAGTATGATTCTTCTTCTATCCTTTTCCAGTAAACATACGAGTTAGGTCTACTGAACAGCAGATTAAGTACTGATTATAAAGACTGGGTTTATGCTATATCAGTAGGTGCTGCCACAGAGTCATGCCTGTTGTAAATCCTAGCCAATAGGTCACATGGCTCAGAAACCAACCAAAGGAGGTGCTGGCTGCCCTTCCCCAGCTGCTCTCACTCGTACCCATCAACATTTTGGCTCTTCACTGTTCACTTAGTAGCCAGCAAAATGAGAGGAACAATATCAACCTCTGTCAGGTATTGCTCCAGTGTCATGCTCAGTTCAGGTAGAATTAAGAACATGGTTGTAAGCAGCTTTTGTTGATTAGATGAAAAGCAGCTTTTGTTGATTAGATGAAAGAACTTTTCTTCAGCCTACAGTACCTTTCAGCATACATTAATCAGAGCCCCATGAGTTCAGATTATTCCAACTGGATGATTTCATAAAGTTTGTTTTCCAATGCCACTTTGATAGTCTATGAAGGTTATAGGATAGTCTCTGCAGCATGTTACACTTTCCACTGACACTACGATATTTCCATATTAACTGAAAAAATGTCATTACCAAGACGCAAACTGGAGAAACAGCATGGAGAAGGGAGGAAGACAAATGGATACACTTAATAAAACTCTCCACGGATATATTTGTGTGCACATGCACATTCCTGTTAAGCAGATTACAAACTGGGTAAAGTGTTCATAATGCAATATGTTCAGAATGTAAATTGTTCATAATGCAACAAGTTTTTTTTCTAGGGGGGGGGGGGGCGCAAAGTTTATAAAAGACTTTCATATGGACACTACTGCCTCTCAGTAATAGAAAGACATATTCTTACATAAAGAAAGGAGAGAGATTGTACTATTTTTAACTGAACATTGAATCGTCACTCAGAAAAACATTCTGCAGTCCATATATACATGTTAACCTTAGACTGTAGTACAATTGTCATTGGCAACATAATTAAACAAAACTTCATTATGATGGGTGGAACATCAATTGCTAGTCACTGGAAGATAAATCTGTTTACCCTTTTTCCAAAGCAGAACTATAACTTAAAATAAATAAATAAATAAAACCAAAAGCCACAGAGCTCTGACTTGCTACAGCTCCCACTGCATTTTAAAATAAATTGATGACAGGCCTCTATGGAAGATATACAGTGAAAGTAATGCACTAACTTTGTCCTTTATGGTTAGCAACTTTAAGGTTTCCCCTGACAGCGAATCATAGTACACAGCAAAAGCCTGATCATAAGTCCATTGAACTTAATGAGCTTTTGATCAGGCCTCTAGTCTTTTGAGTAATTGTTATATTTGGTATGTCCCCAACTAGCAACAGGTTTTCCAAGATATTTGTAGCAATGTTGGCAACAGCATTAAAAAAAGTGACTAAGCTTGCACAGGAAAAAAAAAAAAAAAAAAAAAAAAAAAAAAATCGAGCTATTTCTGCCTATATTTGGATGAAAATCTAAAATCAGGCCTCTTAATAAAATCCTATATAGTGCTTCCTGTGAGCTGTTACAGAAGAACACGTATATTAGTGTTGACTAGACAGAAACAGAGATAAAAGGCCACAGGACTCTTCCTGTTAAAAGACACACACAGTACCTATCCTAGAAGATAACGAAGTTGCAACTATCTTGTTTTAACTGCTAATTCTAAAAGTTACATTTGGGAGCATAATAAAATACCTCCCTTTTAAGTTACTCAAGGGTTAGTATTTTTCTACCAACATATGAAGGTTTTTAGAACATAATACAAAATGCATTTGATTTAAATAACTTCTTATGCTCTCTTTCTAGTCTAAAAATCAAGTTATAATTGTCCTGACACAATGGAGGCCTGATTTTCAGGTCCCGAGCATCTGCAGTTCCCACAAGTTTAAATGCTCGGCACCTTTGAAAAAGCAAGGCCCTTGGCATTCTTGTCCTAGAAGTGACCTATTCATTAAGTGACTTATTCAATTAATTTTAAGTATGCATATTAATTTCAATATCTTTACAGAGAACAAAATATAATTTTTATCAATCTGTTGACCTCTGCCTTCCATCTCCAATCAAAGTCCATTACTAAACCCCTTTTCAGCTATAAATTCTGCTGGAACCAGTAAATTCTTTGGTTCTGTCTGACACACACACACACACACACACACACACACACACACACACACACACCCTTCGTAAAGCATAGAAATGATTCTATTTCTCCTCTTTTGGAATGATTACTTTTGAATAGCAAATGAATCTTAAAAAACTCCAAAACATTTAAGTCACTACAAAGTAAACCTAGCCTCAGACACTTGTCAGTCCACAGGCTATAAATTAGCTCTTTTATAAAGGGACACACATGTCTACCTTTAAGGCAACCTTGCAAAATTACAAAGATTTACCAATTCAGGTGCAAAGTCTGCTCACCCATGTTAACCATAAATGAATTTTGTTCATTATATTTTTGCTCACCAAAACAGTTACTTGCCCTTGGGGAGTAGAGTTTTGTGTAGTTGGATTATGGTACAGTAATATTTTAAATACTAGTTTTAAAAGTTTTAAATTAAAAAGTCTAAATAAATCAATACAAGTTTAAATTAAGAATTGGAGGATAGGACTTCGGATTCATGATTCTGTTAGAATTACAAATTGTGTCACTCACTTGAACACATCCTGTCTCCCCCCCTCAACAACACTTGATTTTTAAATTAGATGGTTATCTGCATGGGCCATCCCTAGAGGGATGCAGGGCCTGGGACAACATCCCTCCTCCGCCCCAGGCCCCACTCCCATCCCTCCCCCTAACCCCCCACCCCACCTCGCCTCTTCCTGCCCCTGCTCCGCCCCCTTCCGGCTACTGTCCCCTCCCCCAAACGATACCGGGAGCCAGAGCAGGGCGGGGCTGGGGTCCCTCCTGCTGCTCGGTGAGTGCTGGCCCCGGCCTGACCCCTGCTGCCGGCACCAGGGCCCCCGCTAACTCCCTGGGCCAGTCTGGCCCCCTGCACCCTAACCCCACCTAGCGCCTCCCGCATGATATGCACACAGTTATGTGGTTATATGACTTCTTCATGCTGCTATGCCCTATCAAAAAGATTTGAAATTGGCATGGATATCTCAAAATTACAAGGTCCTAATTTCTATAATCCTTCTCAAAATAGAAGGAAATAGAGAAACAAGGCAGGCGAGGTAATAGATTTTCTTGGACCAACTTCTGTCAGTGAGACACCCAAGCTTCTGAGCAACAGAGCTCTTCTTCAGGTCTGCGAAATATACTCGGGGTGTTACAGCTAAATATAAGGTGGAACAGATTGTTCAGCATAAATAGTTAATACATATTTCAAGATGAAGGGGCCCATTAACACCCCTCCAGTCATAGGGGGAAAGGAGGTAGGGGGAAGACAGCTGGCAGGAAAAAAGGGGGGGGGGGAAGAGAAGGTTATAGACTGTTATAAACCACTGTCTCTGTTCAGTCCGTTCTTTTTAGTGTCTAGTAGTTATAATTTAAGCTCCCAGGCTCATCTTTTGAAGGGGTTGTGCAGATTTCCTTTGCAGATGAGGACTGAGACCAGATATAGAGTGATCGCTTTGTGAAAAGTGTTAGAAGGAAACAGTCACCTAAAAAAGGTAAGTTACTAATCTAAAGTAAAACATAAAATGTACATTGAATACCACAAGATACAAAACATGAAATATAACACTCACTGGTTTGGGCATTTTCAGCTCTTGTGGTGGTTCTGTTGTTCCAAAAACAAATGCTCATGCAGAGACTTGAAGGTGTTTGTTCTTTTTCCAAGAGATCTGATAATAGGAGAGTAGAAAGAGTTCTAGTTTACTGAGAAGGGGGCAAAGTAAAGAACTTTAAAACCTCTGCTTTGATTCTTAAGTAATCAGGGGGAGTAGCAAGGATGATTCATACATGACCAACAATTACCAAGGCACTCCACTGGTTTAAAAAAAAAAAAAAAAAAAAAAAAAAACCGCACCACTCACAAGTGACCTCGCCCAGTGGGGGAAAAATACCCAGCTGCAACCAGAGAAGGTCATTTGGCCAGACACACCCATAAGACTAAATACAATTTCAACACCTTTCCTGACTCCTGCGCGGCATAAACTTAATAACCTGGGAAAGAAGGAGGAGGGGACAGAAACTGGAAACTATTATCAGCGCTCGGTTTGCAATACAGCCCGCCCGGGCTGCTGCCAGCAAGCAGGTCGGAAGCATTCAATACAATTAAGATCCTGCCTTGCAAAGCAGGTACTTTAGAGTCCTTCCGAGGAGCCGCTAAAGGGTCCTGCCCAGAGAGCCCCGGAGAGTTCAGGGCAGCACCTGGCTCCCTTTGCCCTTAAACAACCACCAGGGAAAGAGAGGAGCCCAACAGCTCTTGGGGTCAAGCCGAAGGCGGACTCTAGCCTACAGTCTGCAGACACCCAGAGGCGGCGGGGCTCGCTTGCCTGCTCCCCCTCTGTCGCGCGGCGCTGCGCGCAGCACCTGGCCCCGGGAGCCCCGCGCCCTAGAGAAGCGGGAAGACGGCGGCGGCAGGAGGAGGGAGCTCCCGGCGCGCTAATCCCCGCAACACCTGTTGGCAGCGCCGCCCCGTCCTCCCGCGGCCGAACACAGAAGAGGGGGGAAGCTGAGTGGCTACTCGGGCTCCGGCTGGGAAGGGGACTTACCCGGCTGTCCTCTGCGGCGACTGGGCACACTAGCAGGCGGCCGTGGGGTGCGCTCGGGTCCCTGTGCGCGCCTCTGGCCCCGCCCCGCCGCTCCCACTGCAATATGGCCGAGCGGGGGCCCGCCTCCTCGCCGGGGCTGCGCCCCAGCCTCCCTCTCGCCACCTGCCTCTGCGGGACCTCAATAGGGGCTGAGAGCGGCGCGCGCAGAGTCCTCTCCCGTGTGGACAGCTTGAGTCCGGCTCAGAGCGTCCACGAGCGGGCTTAATGCGGGGCTGCCTCCCTGCGCACGCATTGCAACCCCTCCGGCAGGGCTGCTCCCACCTGCAGCACTCTCGGCGTCCCTCCCGGCCAGTCAGCGTGGCGCTCTTCTCCCAGGACTGAGGGTGGGAAATTACCGCGGGGCATTTTAGGGTGCAGCGATGAACGAGCATTAGCTCCGGGTTTAGGGAGAGAAGCAAACAACAGGAAGGAGCGTCCAGTAACAAATAACACACGTACTTGGGGAACTTACCCAGACTTGGGTTTGTTTGGTTTTAGCGCTGTTGGGGTTTGGACAAACATTCTTCTCCCCACTAGCCCCTTCCCCCCCCCCCCTGCATTGTACTCCCCACATATAATTTGAGGAAGTACTTTCATTGCAACTAGCACTTTGGCATGTGCTCATAATTTTCTCCATTTTCTTCCGTATCGTAGAACTGGAAGGGACCTTGAGAGGTCATCTAATCCTGTCCCCTGCACTCAAGGCAGGACTAAGTTTTATCTAGAAGACCATTCCTGACAGGTGTTTGTCCAACCTGCTCTTAAAAATCCCTAGTGATGGAGATTCCATAATGTTCAGAGGCAATTTAGTCCAGTTAGGAAGTTTTTCCTAATGTCCAACCTAAACTGACCTTGCTGCAATTTAAGCCCATTGCTTCTTGTCCTATCTTCAGAGGTTAAGAAGAACAATTTTGCTCCCTCCTCCTTGTAACAACCTTTTATGTACTTGAAAACTGTTACCATGTCCCCTCTCAGTCTTCTCTTTTCCAGACTAAACAAACCCAGTTTTTTCAATCTTCCCTCATAGATCATGTTTTCTAGACCTTTAATCATTTTTGTTGCTCTTCTCTGGACTTTCTCCAATTTGTCCACATCTTTCCTGAAATGTGGTGCCCAGAACTGGACACAATACTCCAGTTGAGGCCTAATCAGCGCAGAGTAGAGAGGAAGAATTACTTCTCATGTCTTGCTTACAATACTCCTGGTAATACATACCAGAATGATGTTTGCTTTTTTTGCAACAGTGTTACACTGTTGACTCATATTTAGCTTGTGATCCACTCTGACCTCCAGATCCCTTTCCGCAGTACTCCTTCCTAGGCAGTCATATCCCATTTTGTATGTGAGCGACTGATTGTTCCTTCCTAAGTGGAGTACTTTGCATTTATCCTTATTGAATTTCATCCAGATCATTTTTCCAGTTTGTCCAGATCATTTTGAATTTTAATCCTATCCTCCAAAGCACCTGCAACCCCACCCAGCTTGGTATCATCTGCAAACTTTATAAGTGTACTCTCTGCCATTATCTAAATCATTGATGAAGATATTGAACAGAACCGGACCCAGAACCTGTGGGGCCCCACTCATTATGCCTTCTAGCATGACTGTGAAACACTGATAACTGCTCTCTGGGAACGATTTTCTAACCAGTTTTGCACCCACCTTATAGTAGCTCCATCTAGGTTGCATTTCCCTAGTTTGTTTATGAGAAGGTCATGTGAGACAGTATCAAAAGCCTTACTAAAATCAAGATACTACATCTACTGCTTCCCCCCATCCACAAGGCTTGTTACCCTGTCAAAGAAAGCTATCAGGTTGGTTTGACACGATTTGTTCTTGACAAATCCATGCTGACTGTTACTTATCACCTCATTATCTGCTAGGTGTTTGCAAATTGATTTCTTAATTATTTGCTCCATTATCTTTCCGGGTACAGAAGTTAAGCTGGCTGGTCTGTAATTCCCCAGGTTGTCCTTATTTCAATTTTATAGATGGGCACTATATTTGCACTTTTCCAGTCTTCTGGAATGTCTCCTGTCTTCCATAACTTTTCATAGATAATTGCTAATGGCTCAGATATCTCCTCAGTCAGCTCCTTGAGTATTCTAGGATGCATTTCATCAGGCCCTGGTGATTTGAAGACATCTAACTTGTCTATGTAATTTTTGACTTGTTCTTTCCCTATTTTGGACTCTGATCCTACCTCATTTTCACTGGCATTCACTATGCTAAACGTCCAATCGCCTTTTGTGCTGAAAATTTTCATGCTTATTCTCAGCACAGAGAGGAGGATTTTGTGGTTGTCTTTTTGGTAGTTTGCAAATTTTCATGGATGGGGCTGTTTTTGACTAATGTGAAACGAGATGTTTTTCGCACCTTAAGAAAACTTTCTGATACTTTTTATTTCTTTGGCTAGCTCATTTGTGTGTGTTTGTGTGATATGGTCAGTGATGTACTGCTAAATTTTACAGTGCATGAGCCCTGCAGAAGTGATATTAAGTTGGTAATTCTGTCACACCTGAGAGTCTCCAGTCCAAAATCTATCTTGTGTGTGACGTCATAAGATAGAGCACCTATACTAACTTTTTTACCACTAATTTTTATCTAATTGATAGTCTGTGCAGCAGCAGTTATGAGACTTTGCACATTAGTAATAAATACATATATCACATCAACATAAACCACCTGTAACTTAGTATTTATGTGCCAGACTTTAAGTAGCAAGGCACATCTAAAGCACACATATAGTTAATCAAAAAGACCACTGGTGGGACATGTAAAATACTGGTTTTACAACATTAATATTCTCTGCAAATTTAAAATAAGGGCAAGATTCACTTGTATGCTCCAGCTGCTCTTTGGACATTTCATAAACCCAATTTAACTGGCTGATCAGACCAAGTTGGCAATGGGTCTCCACTAGACTCCACTTACTCTGACAGCCCCCAGGCATCCCAGTAGCCCTGATGTACATCCTGCTCACTGCAGCCCCCAACATCCCCCACTTGCCCCCACTCCATCACCCCACAGCTTCCCAACACTCCTTCTGTAGTCCAACAAGAACTCACGGCCAACAACCTTCCTGGCCTTTCACCAGCACCTCCCTGACTCAGTGCTCCACTCCTGTGCCTGGCTAGGGTGGCTCCTCCCAATCCCAGCCACCACTTGCTCCCATTGTCTGCCACACTCACATAGCATG
Organism: Chrysemys picta bellii; assembly: GCF_011386835.1. Lineage (NCBI taxonomy): Eukaryota > Metazoa > Chordata > Testudines > Emydidae > Chrysemys > Chrysemys picta. Next base: position 119,967,556 of record NC_088793.1, read on the forward strand.
CACCAAATTTGAATAATGAATGGCGTTGTGACCTGGCATGCGGGGCTGCAGCGCCTCTCAGGTTTGTCCCAGGACACTTCCCCTCATCATGGAGGAGCAGCCAGGCCAAACCTGAGTCATGCTGTGACCCTGTGCACCTGGTGAATTGCTGGCGCTCCTCTGTATCCTGGATTTCAGGTGCCGGAATGACATTCCCGACTGCTTTGGCAGCACTAGACCCCTGGATATATTGCAACAGTTTATTCACTAATAGTCTGCTCCTTCCATCCTGAGGTTCGACTAGTCCACGGGGCAGAGGAGAAAGCTCCATAACCCTGGATGCAATGTTTCCATCTCTCACAGTTTTATTAGGCAAGGGGGGATGGATCACTTGATTACCTGTTCTGTTCATTCCCTCTGAAGCACCTGGCATTGACCACTGTTGGAAGACAGGATACTGGGCTAGATGGACCTTTGGTCTGACCCAGTATGGCCGTTCTTATGTTCTCTCTTAATCTTTGCTGCTTTTCTTAAAGCCCCAGCTGCTGGAGACATAATTATATGTAATACTTGGTTTGGCCGCAATAACTGGGTCTAATTTTGGTTGTCGGGCTTAGTGCGTGGGTGGTGGTGGTGGTGGTCTGTGTTATACAGGAGGTCAGACTACATGATCTGGTGGTCCCTTCTGACCTTAAACTCTATGACCTGATAATCTCATCTTTTGTTTTTATTAAATGTTGCTAGGTCTCATGCGTACAGAGAAAAGCTTGAACACATGACCCAAGTGCATCCCAAAGGCTCAGAAACCAGAAGGCAAAATAAAAATAACCCCCCTATTTTTTTATATCTCATGATTTTTTACACCAATCTATAAGTTTGGAGGTCTGTCTTTTGATTTTTCAATATGAAGGGTCAGTGATACTGTGCATCTGCCCCTCCCCCCTCTTCTCATATGTAAATATGCTTTTGTGGATAAAGCAGCAGGCAGTTCCTTGACAGCGCCTGTGCTTCCATCCCAGCTTGCACAGTATCCCCTCCATAAGAACAGTGTATAGAGCTGCAGGCAACAGCCTGTAGGCCCATACTTCTTTCATTTATTCCTGTGATGGCACTCAACTGAGCTACAAGACAGAAGAGCCCCCACAGTCCAGCCGCTGCTGCCATCAGTGTGTGTGTGGGGTGTGTGTGTATGTGGGGGGGTTCCCTCAGGTCAGCTTCGCGTGGAGTGTCCTGTTTTCCAGTTGGACAGAAAAGTATAGGTGAAACTTGACAGAAAAAAAAGACAGCACAATGGTACAGGGCATGGGCATAAAGGGGTGCCTCCCTCACCACCAAGCCTCCACCAGGCAATGGTTGAAGTCCCTACACCAAAGAAAAGGAATCATCACCAATTCAAGAATTGAAAAGGAAGGTGATAAACGACATAAGAGGGTGAAGTACGTGGAGTGAAACAAGAGGTTAACAGTATTTCACATTTATATGCCTTTCTTGCTCTTGATGAAGGATCCCCAAACACTTTACAATACACACATGCATCGCCACTGAAATGCTGAGAGTGGCCCCAACTGGCATACAGCAATGGAGGAGAGGAAACAGTTTAGTTACGCCATGAAAACTGGCTTTTATGAAAAGGGTCATGGGGCCAAATGTCCATGGAAACCAGATAGGGCCTTGGTTTTAAATCATCTGTGGGTGGGTGCTGGACAGACATTGTTTCAGTATCTTTTGTGGAATCTCCACTCTCTGGTTTCACAAAATGTTCAGGAATCACAAGAACAATTTCCACACGTGTCTAAGAATCAAGCATGTAAAGTGACATTCCCTGGACAAATTTCTGCCTGGATTTATGTCCTGTTCAGTGGGGTTGCATTGAGTGTGGCGCAGACCGGAATTAGGCCCCATTTTGGGTAGACTCTGGCAGAAGCTAGGAACAAACATTCCACATATGGCATATTTTAAAAACCCAATACCTGAAACTTTCACACAAAATTCTAAGTGAACATTTTTTGAGCTTCAAAAGCATTTTATTCTTTCCAATATTTTATATTTTCATGTACCCTTAGTGTGAAACTCTGGTTTCTGGCTGTGCTCAGGAGAAGAAATGCCAAACTCAGCCACTCTTTGTGTGGCATGTCTGGACACAATAGAAATAGGTATTTGTAGAAATTCCAGGAAAAGTCAGCATTTGAATGTGTTGGTTAAATATCCAAACCTAAACCTCTGAATCTTTTCAGGTCCACCCATCACTACCTGCCACCTACTCATTCCACAAAGGTAATGGCAGGAAAAGCCATGTTGTCCAGTCAATAGAGGCTTGGGAGTGCGGCTCAGGGAACCAAGAGTCAGAACATGAAACTGGGCTTTGTTGAGGTCCCACTCCTGCTCAGTAGGACTCTGTGGATATACAGGTCTGCCCTCACTGATCACTTTGCAGGATTGGGGCCTGTGTGACCTTGGGAAAGTCATTTAACATCTCTGCAGCTCAGTTTCTCTGTCTGTAAAAACAGAGTGATGATTAAGGATATGATTTAGTCATGGAGGTCACGGATTCCCTGACTTTACTGGTCCTCCATGACTGCTTCAGCTGTCAGTGGCTGCAGCCCTCACATCCTGAGGCTGCAGCTGTGGCCACGGCAATGGGGCTTGGGCTCTAGTTGTCATTCCCCCCCCCCCCCCGCCACCAGTTATCAGCTGTCATTCCCTCCAGTTATTTTTAGTAAAAGTCACAGACAAGTCACAGGCATCAATTAATTTTTTTTTTATTGCCTGGGACCTGTTCATGACTTTTCCTAAAAATAACTGTGACAAAATCTTAACCTTAATCATGAGTAAGATGTTAAGATGGAGATTGAAGTACAGGGACACACCTAGGGAGATCCTCTGTTTGCTCTATGATAATGCAAACGTGTTGAAAGTGGATGGCCACTGCTAAAGAAATTGGGCCAAATTCAGGCATTGTATAAGCGGGGCAATGCCTCTGAACATAGTAGAGCTGTGCCCTTTTACACCAGGTCTGCATTTGGTCCCTGGTATTTTGTAGAACCTACCTGGAACCAAACTTCTGTTGGACATACGCTTGTCCAGTTCCTCTGAGGTAAAGAGCTATTCATGTTTCATTCTGAACAGCGCACTTTACACATCCACAAATAAATCCTCAATTAGTTTGGAACTACACTGATAAACAGTGAGAGCAAACTTAACACGTTACATTATTTGGGCTGCATACAGTTCTGCATACACATAACTGCCTTATCTAATCAGCCACTGGTACCTTCAAAGCGGCAATTCAGAAACAAGGAGGCCACCAAACCAAATGTATTCTGTGAGGCCTCACTGGAAGAAAATGGTACTGTGCTGATTACTGCTCACCTGATGCTGTTAGGCATGGAGTTAATCTAAAGCAAATGGAGTTTTCAGTGCCTCCCAATGACACACCTAGTCTGAGGTGCTGTGAAGTAATTAGCTCTGACTCATGGCACAAAAGGTAAACATGAAGTTCTGCAATATGTTGGCTAGCAACTCCTTTCAAAACACTCTGTAAAGTAATTCTTGTTATACTGCCTTGAAAAGCAGAAGGTGAATTTCACTGTTGTACAGAGAACCAGTACGGGTCTAGGCACCACAAAGTACCATTAAAATCCTCAAAATAAGGCTTATAAATGTTATTAAATAAAAAGTACATTTAAACGATGGGGGCAGGAGGATATTCAAAAGAACCAGAGTGACCTTGACATGGTATTGGTTATCTAGGAAAGCCAGACATGCAGTGGTTGCCATTAAAAAGTCAACATTTGCTCACGGTTGCCACACAGTAGTATTTGAGACAGTGTCTTTTTTTTCTATACTGTACTTAAAATAGGAATTGCAGGATTAGGAGCCACAGTGTCTCAGCAACTTTGGGCACAGACTCACTTCTTTAGCTTTGTTTGCTTTCTAAAATATCACATTTTAACAAGGGCAATATAACTCAAACAGAAACTGAAACAAAAGTTATGAGCTTGATGCATAAATTACTGGGTGAGGCCTGCATTATGCAGGTCAGATAAGAGGATCAAAATGATCCCTTCTGCCCCTAAAATCTATAGCATTTGAATATTTATAGTGCACAAATACTCATGCCAATCCTATACACTAAGGATGGATAAACACATTTTGTTTCATGTTGGCCCACAGAAACATGGACTTAAAGTTAAGGGCACAAGTTATTGGGTTGGAATTCCAGTTAGACGAAACTGTGGTAAGGTAGGGGGAAAGAGAAGGGAACAGGAACAAAAGAAGTTTCTAATGAAATAATAAATACAATATAGAAGGCACTTATTTAGCTTTGGAGCATGGTTTTTATCCTGTATGCATACACAGTAAGTAGCTCAGACACAGACTTCCATGGGAGCTGTGGGTATTCACAGCCTTTGAAAACAACCCACTTTTTATGTGCCCAAATATAGATTTAGGTGCTTTACTTTAGGACTCTTATTTTTCTCCAGAGACTAAGCCACAATGTTATGGTACCCATCCCTGTACAGCCACAGTTTCACCAAAAACTCACAAGCACCTCACAAAAGCAATTTCAGAGCAATCGGTAATAAGTAATTGATTACTTTTCAGATCTAGTAATCAATACCATATAACCCATTTATGGGAAACTCAGCTATAGAAAACCCCCATTTGTAGGGGAGAAGAATGGAAATTTTAATTGTTTCAAATGCATTGAAATACACAAACTACAGTGCCAGTTAGAGTGAGCCTCTGCTTATAGGACCCAAATTTACAGTCCTGATTTGACGTCAAAGGAAGTCTTGCCTGAGTCAGAACTGCAGGATTGGACCCCTACTGGAGATGTTTTGTGTGAAAAAAGCCATGTCTTCATTATAGCTAGATTCCATTGCCATTTTTAATTAGTTACATTAGACTAATTTCTCAGCTAACCCTTGTTAACTCATAGTGATAACCTTGAACTGTGTTAATAGTTTAAGTAATATCCAAAGGATTGCATGCATAATTTACAGGGATAAAAGTAAGAGATTCTTCTGCACTGGTGTGAGATCAGAGTCAAGCCAAGCTAAATCAGAAGTAACTCCACCAAAGTCAATGAAGTTACTTTGGTGCAAAACCAGTAAGTGACATTACTGTTGAGCCTTATATGTGTTTAACATGTAACATTCATACTGTTGAGGTAATAAATTACTCCTTCATACCAATATGGAAACTTTGAAAGCTTATGAGCCTGACTCTGCCACCCTTATTTATGTCCAGTAGTATCTGATTCACTGAGTTTTCCTATTTAAACAACGTGAGAATGGGTGGAAGAATCAGGCCCTATATTCTTTGGGAAGCACACTGAAGGTGACATGGATGCCAACACAGGCGGCATGCTGGTGGGTTGGGTGAACACAAGCAATGAGTGTGGGGCATTTTTTTTGTTTTGTTTTGAGGGCAGGCTGATCTGGTATTGGTGGAGGTAAGTCCACTGCTACCCTAAAAGTAAAGTCAAATGCCCATAAAAGTTGTTTTGCTGCTTCAATAAAAAAAGTAATTTTCTTTAAAAAAAAAACATTTCCTTTTATTCTTATTTTTATAGGTAATGATGCTTGGGTTTCCAGAATGTTGTCTATGAAAATATAAGATCCCTCCCATTGTTTGTATAAGGATTGTACTTAATACTGTGAATTATATCTTGGTAACCCTCATGCTTCACACACTATCATATCATACAAAATGTAACCAAAACAAACTATATAGAAATAGGTTTAAGAGTGGTAGCTATGTTAGTCTGTATCAGCAAAAACAATGAGGAGTCCTTGTGGCCCCTTAGAGACTAACAAATTTATTTGGGCATAAGCTTTTGTGATGCATCTGATGAAGTGGGTTCTAGCCCACAAAAGCTTATGCCCAAATAAATAAAAAAATTAATAAGGTGCCACAAGGACTCCTTGGTTTTTTTATATAGAAATAGTGATCAATGGCACAAGAAATGATACTTTTATTTTGTGGACTTTTTTCAAAGAAATGTAATTACTTAATTCAGGTGGCAATGAGCAAAATGTACAAACTGGTCTATTGGTAAAGGAAATAATTTATTGCCTCCTTCATTACTTCATTGTGTAAACACTCAAGTTACATTAAGTACTGGATTTTGGTGGGAACAGCAACAAGCTGAGATGAACAAACATGACACAATGTAAAACAAGGGCTTTTGGTCCACATCCTGTTCTCATTGATTTCAATGAGACCAGAATGTGGCTTTGTGTAAATAAATCCATGTTATTACCAAAAAATGTTGGTACCTGAAAATGAATACGACAGTCTTTTTAATCATGTATGTCCAGACTATTTCCACAGGTTCCCTGTCTCATTCTGTCCCAGGCTGAGCACTGCACAGTGAGTTCCTGCTCCTGCTCCAGTGGCTAAACTCCCATTGATTTCAGTGGTTCAGGATCTGGGCCTGAATGAGGATGGGGCTGCAACACTGATTTTAAAAATAACTTATTAAAGCAGGAGGGAGGCTGCCCAAAGGACAATTGCTAATTGCCAACATCAAAAAATTCCATATTTTCTTTATGGAAATGAAATATCTCTGTTAAAATATTCTTTAAGAAATCAAATGATTTATAATATATTATTGTAAACATGGTGTTTAGTCCTCCCTGGTCAGCGAGTGCACTTCTGCCTCATGTCCAACCTGTGCACTGAGGAAGTCGTGTTCCGCTGTCCTCACTCACCACTTACTCTGGTTTAAATCACAGTGCACTGTCTGAGGTATATGTTCAGAGCCAAATTTTGTTCTTGGTTACACCAGTCTAAATCCAGAGTAGTAACTCCTCATTGCAATTAATGGAGTTACTATTCTGGATTTATACTGTCAGAACTGCAAATGGAATTTGGCCCAGAATGAGGTAGGGATCCACAAGACCCCTACCTGATTCACAACATTCCCCTGCCTCATTCCCAACTCATTATCTAACCCGTACACTGAAAGTATGTCTACATGGGGATAAAAGCTCCATGACATGGCCACAGCTGGCCCAGGTCAGCTAACTTGGACTTGTGGGGCTTGGCCTACAGGGCTAAAAATTGCTGTGTAGAGGTTCGGGCTTGGCCGGAGCCCAAGCTCTATGACCCTCCACCCTCACAGGGTCCCAGAGAGCCCAAGCCTGAATCTTTACACAGCAATTTTTTACTGCAGGAGCCCAATCCCCTTGAGCCCGTGTCAGCTGACCTAGCCCAGCCATGGGTTTTTTATCCCTATGTAGACATGCCCTGAGGCTCCAGATCAGCAAGGTATTTAATTACCTAACTTTAAGCACAGGAGTAGTACTGTTGACTTCAGTGGGCCCTTGTAACTCACTAGAGTTCAAGAATCCTATGGAATTCAATTAATTCATATATTTCACTTAGACATGTGCTTAAGTATCCTACTGAATTGGAGCTTGAATAAGGTATGGGTCCTGTGGAAATAATAGTATGTGCTCATGAATCTATGCACACATTCAGGTGGGCACAGTTGACATGCATCCTTAACATTGGCATTTCTGACCTTTTAGTGCTTAACTTTCATCCTGAACATTCTTTAAAGTAATTTTTTGTATGGAATGAAACCATAGTCAGTAGAAGCAATTACATTATACACTTTATGCATTTTTTCTTGAGGGCCAGTGAGACTGTAAACATTTACTAAATAGCATCCTGCACTGCACATCAACAGGGGCGGCTCCAGGCACCAACGTTCCAAGCATGTGCCTGGAGCAGCAAGCCGCGAGGGGCGGCCTGGCCTACCAGTCGCTGTGAGGGCGACAGTCAGGCTGCCTTCGGCAGCATGCCTGCGGGAGGTCCGCTGGTCCCACGGTTTTGGCGGCAATTCGGCGGTGGGTACACCGAAGGCGCAGGACCGTCGGACCTCCCGCAGGCACGCTGCCGAAAGCCACCTGACTGCCGTGCTTGGGGCGGCAAAATACATAGAGCCACCCCTGCACATCAATACTATTTTTTCTCTACCTTGTAATACAAAATAACTTCTAATTGCATATGGTTTCCCTCAACACTTGGAACTTACGTTTTCATAATCAAAATGTATGATTATCCTAAGCAACAAGATTGCTTTGCAAACACAGCCTCAACCTCTCCAGGTGTATCAACTGTCTGGCAGGAAACCTCGCTGCTTCTACCTCTGTTTGTGGCAAATTCATTTCACATAAGCCCCCTAATCATTGTTCTAGGAAATTCAAACATACAGGGCCTTCTGAATGTAAAGGTGGAATCTCTCACTGCCTGTATTAATCTTCCTGTACCTTATCAGCTGCTCATTTATACAGATTTTGAAACCTCATTTTATGACATGTTGATTATGAAGTGGTGTGTTTACAGTCACGTCCCAACAATAGCACACTCCAAACCCATAGCAACTAGACCTGGGTTATCCTTAGTAACTAAGCTATTCTTTAACAACTGCATTCTTTCCTAGTCCACAGTTCACCTTTCCTCATCCTTGTAGTTCTACGATCAAATTCCGCTCTGATGTACATCCTGTACAACACTCAGACATCAAGGAATGTTGCAAGAGGAGTGTGCCTAGTTCTTTTCAAAGACACTGCACACAAATATTTATTTCTCCATGAGGGGTCAGCCTTTCAGCTGGTGTAAACTGGCATAGCTGCATTGACTTCAATGCTGATACACAACAGCTGAAGATTTGGCCCGATGTCATTTGGCTTTGAAAGTGATTGAATTATAATTGCATTCTAGTTGAAATTGTATCTCATACAGTTGGGATTATGGCATATAGGAGACAGAAAATCACACAAACCACCACTACCGTTATCACTGCTGCTAGCTATATGCATATTTGCCCCAGTATAGGTCCTGATCCAACTCCCACTGAAGTGAATGGAAAGACTGTCTCTGACTTCACTGGGAGGTGGATCCGGCTGAGAGTCAGGGACAATTTTCTGGTTACAGGTAGAAGTGAATAGTGGGGGATAAGCAAGTTCATATAATTAAATTTCTTGCCTCTAAATTCAAACACCTATGAGATTTTAGAGTAGCAGCCGTGTTAGTCTGTATCCTCAAAAAGAACAGGAGTCTCTAAGGTGCCACAAGTACTCCTGTTCTTTTTATGAGATTTTAGTTGACAATTGGAATTGTAAAGTGTTAATCAGGATTAGAGGCCCCATTTCTTTTACTATTACAGTGCAATCCCAATTTTCTGAATTTCTGCTAATTAAAACTTCTTGTAAGTACTCCAGAGTTGCAATGGGAGCTTCAGTGTTGCATGGCCCCTGTATATCACAGGTCTGAAGCTCTGCTCTTGTAGACGGTGGTCCTCTTCAGCATCACTCTTAGCTACTTAGGAGAAATGCTGGCATGACGCTTCCTAGACAGCAGACCAGAAATCAGGAAATCCCAAATATCAAACCCTCTGAAAATGTATTAAGATTATTGTCAAATTGGATTTCACTGTTATTTTTGTTTGGATAGAGTTAGCAAAAGATGCAGGATATGAGACACATGGTTAAACTACGTATCAATGAACTGTGCTTTCACCTAAACCCCAGACCTGTGAAGAGCACTGAGGGGTACATCCTGTTACAAAGATCCACTTTGATGCACTGAGGGCCTGTTTAAAGACTATTGAAGTTAATGGAAAGGCTCCCATTGGCTTGAATGGGCTTTTGATCAGGCTCTGAATGAGAGAGAATTAATATATTTGCTATAGATTATATGGAAATTAAAATCAACAGCCCTACATGAAGAAAACTTCCCTTTAACACATTAAATGGTTGTTGCTGGAAAATATATTTTTCTGTATTTTCTTCAGTAGAGCTTCCAATGTAGAGTAAATAAGTTTAATCCATGATACATCTCTAAATTGGGTTATGAGAGAATTATAGCCAGAACAGATGTCTGAGGATCAGTAAGAAACAGCAGGAGATCAGCAACCGGAATACATATCTAATTTATGGTAATCCAGTAATTTTGTGTATAATGTATAAATTTGTGTATGATTTAACACAAATAGCTATTGAAATCCAATGGCAGAGATAGGGCAAAAAGTAGAAGATCCCTCCAGGCTCATACATTGTGTTGTGACTCCATTGACTTCAAAGGCATTTAAACCAGAGATGAATTTGGCCTCATTTTAGTAATTTGCCTGAATCCACCTAATGAATATTTCACCAAGTCCACTAGTAAGCAGAACATAAGAAGTCCTCTACCCTCTCAAATGTATATTAACATGCAATAACACTAGTACCTGGCAGAAAATATCTATGGCTTTTTTGGCTGTGTGAGGTCCTGAAGGATGTAGATCCTGGTTGCATAGGCAAAAGTTTCAATGCTCTACAAGATGAAGAGCTCATACACATGTGCTCTCGCTGACGATATGTCTACCTGCAATCAGGACAGCACATATAGGTACACCAGAGCTAGCAGCTCTAGCTAGCTCACTAAAAACAGCAGTGTAACCACAGTAGCATGGGCTAGCTGCTTGAGTATGTACCTAGGGTCCTGAACAGGATTGTACTCAGCTGGCTAGTCCATGCTGCTGAAACGACACTGTTTTTTTTAGTGAGCTAACTCAGTCAAAGCTAGCTCAGGTATGCCTATAAATGCTGCATGTGGGCCTCCTGATTGCAGTGGAGACACACTGTTCTGAGCTGGGTTAAGTCTTGTTCTGGGTTGAGTTAAAACCTCATTGAAACAGATGGGTGTGTAAGTACCCATTATTTAAAGTTGCTGTGAGAGATAGTTAAAGTAGCCACACCTAAAACATGACATAATGGACTCTGCCCAGAAACTAGCATCATGTGGATGGAGATTTCCACTGACTATTGATCTGACTAGGGATGTGTGTGTGTGAGTGTGTGTGCATGTGCACGGCTTGGTCTACACTTAAAAATTATTTTGGCAGAGCTATGTCGGACAGGGCATATGAAAAATCCGCAGGGTTGTTGCAGTTATGTCAATGGAATAGGGCTTCCAGTGACATAGCTAATGTTGTTCGGGAAGTTGGAGTTCCTACACAGACACAAAAAGTCCTTCAGTCAGTACAGGCTATATATACCCTAGAGATCTATGCTGACATAGCTATGGCTGTGCCGGCATAGGCTCTAGTCTATAATATAGACATAGCCTTAGTTTGTGGAGAAACAAGTTGGTGTACACACAAGAAATCAAAAGAGAGTCTGAGACAGACAGAAGGTCAGCCTGAACAAGGGTGTATGACCCTAGAAGAAGCTACAGTACAAGGCCTTTTAGACCTGGTGCTGGGTAAAGAGGCTTGCGGCTATAAACTGAGAAGCTGTCTCCTGTTTTTGGTTCCTCCTGCATTTGGAGAAGCAAGACTTGGTACATTCCTTGTAAATAAACAAGATTGTATCAGAGAAAATATCAGACTCCATCATCAATTTCTACTCTCACCTGGAACAACCTACAAGGCCCTGAACTTTGACTAGTGCTCATATCAAGAAGGGGTAAAAATACCATAATCCACAATGCTGGGTTACCTGTCCCCCACGGCAGTTGGTCAGTAAAGGGAAGTTACACCAAATCTCAGTTGGAATACAGGTCTGTCGCATCTTACGCGCATTTAACATGCGCGGTTTCAACTTTATGCGGTCGGCAAAAACAAAAAAACAAAACAAAAAAAAAGAGAAAAACAGTTTTAATACTATACCTGTAGTGCTCAATGGGGTTTTGGCTATACGCGGTTTTCGCTTTACGCGCTAACCGCGGAGCGGAACCCCCGCGTAAGATGAGACAGACTTGTATCTTTTACTTGGCTGTCAGGGCGATATTCTCTGATTTAAATGGCTGCAGAAAATATTAGGAATTCCACACTGCCCCTCCTCCAAGGTAGAGTTCTGACTCCACCTGGCCTGACTGCCATGTTATTGAGCATTACATCTGGGAACACAACTGATCATGATTCTCACTGATATTAAAGGAAGCAAATAACTCTCCTAGGGGTCCTTATAATGGTCTTGTCATCCAGGGAAGAGTCCAAATACCTGGGACTACTGTAGCCTTGATAAATGATGGCCCATCTGACTGACATTTTGTCAACTGAAGAAGAATCCATTCCTTCATTAGAACATAGAGGACTCTGGTCCAGATTCCCCTCTCACAGCACATTCATGTAACTGCATTAACTTTATTGGCATTACCCTGATTTAATCTGTGTAAGTGAGATCAGGAGATAGTCCACTTTGAGCATGCTCAGTGGAGTCTTCTGACACTATTCTTAAGGGCATACTGGTACAGCAAACAGACCAGCTAGAGAGAGGTCTCCTCTCTAAAGGAGGGGTTGCAGCAGCTGAAGATACTGTTCCTCACTGGAGTTGCAAATAGTTTCTGCAACTACAGAGCATAAAAATGCCACAGAGTTTTTATGGACCAGCAGCCACTAGGGCTACTTTTGGATGAATTAGAGTGCTGACAGAGCCATCCCTAGGGTACGGCAAATTGGGGCGACCACTCCGGGCCCCGTGCTTTGGGGGTCTCTGCGGGCCTGCACAATTGGCCAGCGCAGTCAGTCCCAGAAGTGACAGGTCAGTCCCAGAAGTGATGGATTCGTCACTTCTGCCCCGGGCCCCAAACCCCCTAGGGACGGCCCTGAGTGCTGATATATTTGGCCTATTGTCATTTTAAAACTGCCTAAGTTCTATGCCAACAATAAATCTTAAATGACCTGATTAATAGGACTTTGTAGAAAGCCTACTTCTGTAGACTCATGACTAGTGAGAATTTTCCTATCGCGTGGCCAAATTCAGCAAAGCGGTGCAGGTATGTGTAGCATACGCCCTCCCGCCCATTGCACTCAACATGGAGATGCACCAGCTCTCCTCCATAGAAGTGATAGAGCCTGTGCTAGGGCTCTGCTAAGTTGTGTATGGAACAGTTCCACAGGAGCTATGCTGGCAGGACCCTCTGTGACGAGCTGCTGCATCAGTGGACTTTTTGGCCACTCTGATCAGGTCTCCTTTTTTGGCTGCTGCAGCCCTCTTTCAGAGCCAAGTTGATCCCTTATGTCTCTATCCCTGAAAGTGAAATTGTGGCTGCTTTATGTTGCTGTAACCTGTCCCTGCCTTCCACTCTTCCTTGTGCGCTTCCCGCTACTGGGGGGTCTTCCACCACCCTTTATTGGTGTAAGCCAGTGGTGAATCTGGCACTTTGTTGTTACAAAGAACATGTTGCCATATGACTGACTTTGCCCTTTCTATGGGAACAGATTCTCCCTGCTTAAACTAAATTTCTAAGGATATCTCCATCAAATCTGTGTTTGTAACAGAGATTGTAACAAAACCTTGACCGGTGCTACTGTAACAAGTGCTGTCTGGAAATCTGTTTATGGTCCAAACAAAAATGTCCAATCTTTGCTAAAACGGGTTCACCTCCACCAGTTTTAGCAGCATTAGGAACCCTAATTAGAGGGAGCCATTCATTGGTTGTTGCTACAATTTTGAGAAACATGCTAATTAGACCTGCCTTTTGCAGGATTAGATGACATGAGGTGATATCCTGGCCCCACTGACGTCAATGGCAAAACGCTAATTGACTTCAATAGTCAGGCTTTTTCTCATGGTACTTAAAAACACTGGTAAGCAGCTGGTGGACTATGACTCCCAATATTGCTCTTTCCAGGGATGCTGAAATAGTAGTAGGAAATTTTTTCAAAGAATGTTCTTACTGTAGACAAGGCCTCTCTGTACCTATTGTCCATTCAAGTCTTTATACAGTCATCATCCCCAAACCCAAGCACCTCCCCATGTCTATGTATCCACCACACTTCTCCCTCTGAAGCTGTATATTTTACACTGTGCACTTGGCTTCTGTAGTAAAGCTAATTTCCTCTTGGCAGGGAATAAAGGCTCCTCTTCCTACCTCTGTCTGTGTTGTTGTTCCTGAGCCTCTAGTCCCACCCTTTGTTATACTGCTAGTGAGAGAGATGCAGCATTAGGGAGCCTGGCCAGGGCTGTTCTCCCAGCCAGGGGGCTGCTGCTAGAGCTGCACCGGATCGGGTACCTCCTCACTTCCCCCCACAGCCCCGATTCTTCGGCAGCCCGGGGAAGCACCTGGCTTCCCTGCGAACTCGGCGCCCCAGCCAGTGCCTTTCCCCCGCGCGCGTGCCGCCCCCATGACACCGTCTGTCCCCGGCGCGTTTCGCTCTCCTGGGGAGGGAGGGGCAGAGGAGTGGAACTTTGCACTGGGTGCGATTGTGCCGTCACCAAAGCGGGGCGGCCAATGAGCGAACGCGATTAAAATAGCGCATTATAAATAGCAGTGCTTTGCTCAGCGCTCGCAGTGAGCTGGCGGCGATGTGCGTCAGGGGCCGGGTGGGTGCCTCTCCCTACCTGGTGGGGTTAGGGTGACCTACTGCTCTTTCTCCTGAAGCTCCCCTGGGCTTGCTTTGTATTCACTCGGAACGCAAGCCTTTAAAATGAGCCATAGCCTGAGGCCGGATGTCATGGCGTGATACTGTAAACTGTGGCCATAATATTGTGTTACTGTGTGAGTAACCCAGACACAATCACCAGTGGCTAATTATAGCCACATTCCTCATCCACCCAGTGCTAGTGCTTTTCTCATGGGCAGGATGACTTATTCCAGCTAATTTTAGTTTTTTCCCTCTTAAAGAGCTTGGTTTCTAAAAAATCCTCTTAAGGGTAGCCAGTGCCATATCTTGAAGTAAAAGTATGTGCCTGGCAATATTTTATTGTGTGAAACCTAAGTCCATAAATATATTAGACTAGGGGTGTAAATATCTGTTAAAAAAGTTAACCAGTTAAACAATTAAAATTATATAGTTTAACTGGTTAACCATTAACCGAGGTAGCTCCAGTGGGCATGACACAGCAGGGGCTGGAATTGGGGTCCTGCTGACACAGCTGGGGTTGAGGTCACTCTGGCTGGGGCTGGGGTCCGGCTGGCCTGGTGTGGCTGATGTTGGGTCCCTCTGGCTGGCTGGCTGGCTGGCCTGACGTGCCCTCCTGCTGGCCTGTCGTGGCCGGGCCTGGGGTCCCTCCAGCCCATGCGGGGCTGCTGGGGTTAACAGTTAAGGTTGGTTAACAGATAAGCCTAATGCTCACCGGTTAACTGGTTAACCTTTTACATCCCTATATTAGACTGTCTGTTAATAGTGAAGGAAATGTAGTGATAAGGCTTATTGTATTATTTTATTCCTCTTCTACTCTCCCATTAATTTTAATTCTGATGGCATCAAAAAGTGGTTTCATTTGGATTAATTAAAAAGCCCCTATCCTGCTAGGAGCTCTGAGTGGGTGCACCTCTGTTCCCAGGCAGAGCTCATTGCAGAAGTAGGATCTTAATGTTCAATCTTCCAGTCCTAAATATTCAATACGTTGACTATTTGTACCAATTTGTTAGCTATCTGGCTATTTAAATCAGCTCTCTTTGTGGGTGGAAATACCCATAATCCCTCACTCAAAAGGATCTGAATCTTTTCTCTGATCAGTCTCCTCCTATTCAGTTAAATTACATGTATTCTTATCACTCTTGGTATTAAGGTGGCCCCACCACCATAGTATCAGATCAGGTACTTCCTCTAGGGTGTCTGGCCAATCTTTATTTTAAAGGACATTCCTTATGAAATCTGAAAGAATGCACTTTGTTCCTTGTTTCAGAAATAACCATGCAAAGGATCGTATACTGTGATCCAATGATTTTATACACTGAACAAAACATTGTTGGGTGTTTCCTTTAAATATAACCTTTATCCTATATTTTTCATGCTGTTACTATTTATTTAGTGAATGGTAGGTGATTGCTCTATATCTATCATAATTTCGTTCAGAAATTCCTTTCACGTTCTTTAACCACTCATAAATAGCAATGCTTGCAATCAAATGGTCATGTGATATAACTACACATTGTCTCATAGTTTCCTTGTGCTCCACCTTATCAGTCTTTAACCACCTGTTGTCTCTTGTCTTATATTTAGATTATAAGCTCTTTGGGGCAAGGACTGTCTTTTTGTTCTGTGTTTGTACAACACTTAACACAGTCAGGTTCTGGGCCATGACTGGAGCTTCTAGGCACTACCACAACCTGGGGTGCTGGAACAATTTGTTTAGTGCGGGTGCTGAGATCCATTGAACCAAACTGTAAACCCTCTATATGATGGAAACCACTTCAAGCCAGGGTGGGTGGCAGCATCCCCAGAACCCCTTGTTCCAGTACGTATGATCACAACACAAATAAATAGTAATAAACTGCATTTCCCAAAAGGTCATGGGCTGAAAGTTCATGCTACCATCCCAGGTATAAAAAGCCAGACTGGAACTGCAGCTTTCACTGACTGTTTTTGCATGACAAATTCAAAATTTACAACGAACATAATAAAGTTCCCTTAGCAACCCACCAGTAATTACATTCTATACTAGCCCCATGGAGTTATCTGAAATGACATAAATTGTATAGTTATTCAATTGTTTATTTACTTCCCTCAGACAGCAAACCATTTCTAAACTCAAAAGTCCTCTGAAAAGATATGGAGTCTTTTAAACATTTCTTTTACTCTTGAAAGGGTAACACTTGCATGTTTCAGGAGCACTCCAGGACACACCAGAAAACAAAAGAAAGTCTGCTGGCAAG